>NC_087382.1:1971896-2096866 GCF_963675165.1 Halichondria panicea | reverse complement strand
AACTAGACGTATCAAGGTTTATAGATACAGGACAACAAATGCCGCACTGGGTGATGCAATTTGCAAACTCTGCAACCTAGAAGATGAATCACCCTCCCACTTCTTGTCAACCTGCCTAGCTCTCTCCTCACCTAGGAAGGCTCTCATAGCAGTTGCTCTGGTTAGCATGAGAGCTCATATCACTAAGGGCCTCTGTGGTCTGCTGCTTGGTCTTGTTTGGCCTTCAGATGCCCATGCGCAGGAATGGATCCTACACTATATCCACAGTTTGTGTCAAATCCGCAGTGAAATTCTAACAATAAACTCTACCTGAGGGTGGAGCTCATCTCGTGACAATAATTATTAATTCTGAACTTTCGTCTGCCCTTTGGGCTACTCTCCAAAACTGGAGGCAAGAAAGATAAAGAAGAAGGTATATTTAATATTCTGCCTCGAGGTACGCTTCGTGCAGTACTGTAAAAAGAAAAGTGATTGTTTGATAATGGCTACAAGATCTTGTAGTACAACCTCAGCAAGGTTCTAGGGCAGCTAGACAGTGAGAAGAACGATGCTTATATGGCCTTGTTAGTGAGAGGACAGTGTTATGCCGTTATGCCATATAATGCAGTGCAATATATGGTTGCTATGCATGGTAGTGATGCAACATGCCATATACTGAGCACTAGATTGCTTTGATCTGCCCACTCACTGGGCAACAAGTACTATTATGCATGTATGAGGTGCATGCTGTTTGTCTCAAAACAGTGTAAAAGTCAGACTATGATTATATTTATAAATGTCCATATATAGGTATTTATGGGTTAATATATAATTTTTTTATGTCCAGGGTATTTATATATGTCCATGCATGGGTATCAACAGAAAATTATCATCTCTACCTGGCAGACTTTTTTATACATGTATTGGAAGAGTTTTTTAATTGATCAAGCTGATTTCAAGCACAATCTTTAATTTTACCAAAAGTATTTGAGGTTGGCAGGTCTGATGATTATAATAATTATGTCCATGTATTTAAAAATAGTGGGTATTAATTTTATCAGAAGGTGATTATACTTTTCAAGGTGTGGTTTTGTTACATTACAAATTGATAGTCACGTACAATTATATAACCGGCCACATGGTCACAACGCAAGCCACGCCCCTTCACTCGAAGAAGGGTCTGGCAACTGCAGTGCATGCATGTGCATGTGTAGTTGCCAAGCCCACTATATAGTAGATAGCTGCTCAGCTGCTAATCCATGACATCATGTAGGTGTGGTTTTATGGTATAAGTGGGTTGATGATGACGTTTTATGCACATCTACAATATACATTCTCTACATACATAACTAGAGCACTAAAGTGCAAACCCTCGGCTGGTGACATGATTATAAAGAAACCAGATATAATGCAGTGCATATAGTGATGTTCAGGGGCGTAGGCAGGAATTTGAGGAACGGGGGGCTGAGCTGTTCGCGCCAGAAACTACTTGGCGCGGAGCGCGAAAATTCCGGTGACCAGGAGCCACACCCCCTAATTAATGACTCATTGCGCATGTGCAAGAAATAGCCACACCTTGCTTCAATTAATAATACTGCTAAAGCTAGCTAGCTAGCCGTAGCTAGCTAGCTTAGTTCTGTTGCACTAAAGAATCAAAGTTACTAGTATGGTATAGCTAGCTCTTGGACATGCTGTTTGTCTGCCACTAATCTATACCAGTAATTCCCAGGCTGAAGACTCATCAGAGAAGGTGGGGCTCTTAGTGTAGTTTTTGCAGAGAAAGGGGGGGCTCCAGCCCCCAAAGCCCTCCCCCTCCCTACGCCCCTGATGTTGGTATCACGTATGACTTGCACAGCAACTAAGGAACAATAAAACTAAACCAGACTGGAGGCATGCTGAAACATTTGAGAACAGGTAGTGGTACTATATGCACTGTGGATTAGGATCACAGCAAAGAAGCCTGGAGTCTCAGAGAAGTATGGCTCCAGGTCCTAGATCCCAGTCAGCTAAAAGCAGGAGCTATAAATTCAAGCTTTCTGCTTTAGTGACCCTGTTCCATTGTTCTTGGTATATACAGCTTTGTACTATGGTTGCACCAAAGATCAAAGGCTTCAGTTGTAGTTTATACTACTTATTATACAACCTGTCTGACCACAGCCATGGTATATGGCAGTTATACCCTAGTGTATAACTGCCATATACCATGGCTTGTGGTCAAACTACATGTACAGCTAGAACTGAATACAGTATCCCACCTTTGCAACAAAATTGACACACTGTTTCAATTAAAACAATGACACACTACTCAATTCAATCAATATTAGAGCTAGAGAGAATTTAATACAAAACAGACTACTAATGATTTTAGTCAACATAAAAAGAGCCAAGTTCGAGCGATGAATAGTTCCAAAAAGGAGGCAAATTTGGAAGAACTCCGTGAATCTAACGATACTGGTTTGTTTGTGTTGCTTTTTTTCAACTTTCAACATTGGTTGTCACAACCTGCTTATTACATTGCTGCATGGGACCAGGAGCAGTAAGAAGGGTCCAGACTGCCAAGTGTTTCTCAGACTAAAGAGACTGCACTGCACTGCACTGGGCCAGTACAGTAGGCTTGTGGAATGATATTTTGGGGTACATTTGCACTCTTTGTAGACAAGTAGCACCAGTGTACTTTCTTGAAGTGCCTTCTATAAAGATGCAGAAACACAGCCTTCACAATTGCTTGCTTGAATCATAGACGCTTGCTTGAATCAGCCATCGCTTTTTAAAAAGATAGCAAATTCATTGCATAGCTATAGCAACAGTGACGTCAAACAGTAGTTATAAGCATATTCATTGAAGAAGCATGACAGGAAGTAGCTAAACATAGTAGTACATAGTACAAGACAGTTAAACTATGGCCTCTCGTGGTATATTTGCTTTACACGCGAGAGTAATCTGATAAACCACGAGGCGCAGCCGAGTTGGTTTATCTGATTACTCTCGCGTGTAAATCAATACCACTGGAGGCCATTGTTTAACTATAACTTCTACTTTAGTGACCCTGTTCCATCGTTCTTGGTACAGGATCACTTCAGTTATAAGTAACGCATGTGCAAGTTCTGTTCAAGCTACATTTTGCTCGCTTTTATTAAATCTATAGACAACGAAGCTTTAACACCGAAAGCTGCCGCTATGGAGGCTACCCGATCAGGTGGCATATACGGCACCGGATGTGGACACGCCCTAATTTTTGTTATTTTCCCTAAGCTAACCCGAACCCCTCCCCCTTCAAAATTACATCCGGTGCCGTATATGCCACCTGACCCGGCTACCCATGCTGTAAACGCAGTGCTAGAGCATCCAGGTAAGCAGACCCAGTCACAAGCTTCTTAGCCTTTGCTCGTTTTTATTTGACAACAAAGGTTTAACATGAAATTCTGCCACTATTAAAATGAAAGCACCGCAGGTGCTGATGCCTCGGTGAAGATGCCAAAGCTACATAACATAAAGCTACTAATAATTTTGCTGCATGCAAAAACTCACAGAGTGGGTAATGATCGACCATTATTATTATTAAAACGATCTATGCCAAAAGTTCAAGTCTAAAATAAATGGCTGCATTAGCAGAGCCTTGCAGCTCTCTTCTCACTCTTGCAGCTACCAATAGCTAGCGTTTTAGTGCAGAGCTAACTACTAAGTAGAGTAGCAACACTCGGTAAAAACAAGTTTGGCTACGTGCTCTTCTGAAAAGGCTGCAATGGCATTCCAAGTAAGCAAAACTAGGTAGAGTAAGTAACCCATCTTCGCCAGGCACCTATAATCGGCGGCTATTGCACGAAGCACAAGACAATTTTGCACAAAACTAACTACATGGATCTACAGATGGGTAAGAAAGTAACAGCTCCCCAAAATTTGGAAAGAATAACTTGCTTGCGGACGGAATGGTGGTCATGAGAAGTGAGCTGCCGAATGTATCGATAATCGTCAGTGAGACACTTATCTCCGTCTTTGCACGCTTACCAAGCACTGAAACTACCAACACTAAACAATGCTTCTTGGCACAACTCTAACTAGTGAGCACTACTTGCAGGCAAAGCAGCGTTAGCTGCAGATCGAGCCCCACCCAGCTAGGCATGACGAAAATTTTGCAGAAAATAATGCTGATTCAGCAATAATTGTGCACATTCAGCAATAATTGTGGCAAATTAAACTGGGATTAGCCTCGATTTCAGGCCGCCCTTAAGATATGTGCACAATTATTGCTGAATCAGCACTATTTTTTGCAAAATTTTCGTCATGCCTAGCTGGGTGGGGCTCGATCTGCAGCTAACGCTGCTTTGCCTGCAAGTAGTGCTCACTAGTTAGAGTTGTGCCAAGAAGCATTGTTTAGTGTTGGTAGTTTCAGTGCTTGGTAAGCGTGCAAAGACGGAGATAAATGTCTCACTGACGATTATCGATACATTCGGCAGCTCATTTCTCATGACCACCATTCCCTCCGCAAGCAAGTTATTCTTTCTAAATTTTGGGGAGCTGTTACTTTCTTACCCATCTGTAGATCCATGTAGTTAGTTTTGTGCAAAATTGTCTTGTGCTTCGTGCAATAGCCGCCGATTATAGGTGTCTGGCGAAGATAGGTTACTTACTCTAGCTAGCTAGCTACATGTAGTTCTAGCAACTCTTCAATCTATGGTTCTAGTGAGGCAGAGCTCATGTCAATGATTCTTCCAGAGACTAGACTCATGCATATAGATCTACACTATACTGTGGACTAGACTCATCTACTTGTAAGAAGGTAAAAGGTATATAAAAAGGAGGAACCTCAGTCTGACTTTATCAATACCTGCTTCTATACAACCAACTACAGGTAGTACTGTACTGTATGTAGGTGGCTGTTGATTATGTCAAGAATTGCCAGCATGAACTCGTGAGCATCTTCTTGGTTTATACCTGTTTGGAGCGTGGTATGACTATCCTATATAGCCGAATGTCTTTGTCTATCGCTATATAGGGTTGGACAGAAGGGTTATGGCTGCCAGTGATGCATCTCAATAAAAAAGTAAGCAGCTTTTTATTTTATTCTAATAACAATTACTATCACTTTTCAGCTGAGAGTTTTCAGCTGAGAGTTTCCAGAGGAAGAAACGTGGGATACATGCAGCCTCACTATAACATGATAACTTTTCACTTCACTTCACTTCCCTGAACATAATTTCTGTTACAAGTTTTACATCAAATGTGCATTAATAGTCTCTGTACCATGACTGGTATAATCAATGAAACTTGGAAGCAAAGCATGTGTTTCAAATGTTTATGCATGCCTCCTCCAACATGCAATAATTATGATCAACACTGAAACCATAATTATGAACCACTAACTCAGCCATGATGTATTTAATAGGATTGGCTTACATACAATAAATTTATAAGGCTCTTGATAGCACCAGGGGCACTCCAGAGGGCCAGGGAGCACTCTCTTGTGCTCCTGATAGCACAAGAAAATATATAGAGGGTGATCATAATTCGAAAGTGCCAAGTCAGCATATGGAAACCTTCCTGTTAATATCACCATTCTATCTGTATACTTGTCTTCTGTGTGTCTTTAGCTTTTGACGCTAATTGGATAATTTGCATGTGACATTAATATTTAATAGCATTCCTGATTTACACAAGCTGTAGCCCAGAGTCACCAGTCCCTTTTCTCCCGCCCCCGTCCAATCAGAGAAAAGGGAGTGGCTTGCGAGTCTAGGCCTACACGTAGCTAGCCTCGAGACCAGGCCGATTAAAATTTTAATCGGCCTGGTCTTGAGGCTAACACGTAGCTAGCAGAGTTCAAACGTGGGCGGATAAACGTAGGAATTTGCATGAGTGCTAAAAATAGAAATTTCTATTTTTAATATTTCATGCACATTCAATGCACATTCATCCGCCCACGTTTGAACTCTGCTCTTTTGCTATTGCATGCCTTCTCTTCTTTTATACGCCCTTGAGAAATTTCTGCGGCCCAAAATTCTTCGAATTCTGCGAATGAATGAGTATAAACGCAGAAATGTTATCCGCAGAAGGTATTTTTACAGCTATTTACAATTTCTAGCTATAGTACAGTTTATAAACTGTCTGTATGGCCTGTGGAAGACACCTATAGATCTATATAGTCCTGTACCTCTCTACTCCACTGCTGTATTCACATGTGTGTGTAAGACTGTGTTGGGATCTTGTATTAAAGCTAAAAAGGAAATTATAAGCTTATATCCATTAGGTAAGTTAACACTGCAAACTTGTGTAATTGAGCCTTATCAATTAAATTGCTGGTGGCTATTATCTTGTTCCACATGTCTAGATCTATAGACAACTATAGTATAGGGTGTAAGAGGGTATTATGAGACATCTAAATGTTTCTGACCACCTGTCTTGCAGTAATCTTGAGGGAGCTAAATAGCCTGTTCACTAACTACTATATGGTCAATAGGCTTTGCATGCAAGCAAAAAAAATATAGTGACAGTACTTTGTTTGCAACTAATGCTAGCATTTAGTGTTCAAAGTGTTTCAGGTATTATGAGACACCATTGCTAATTTTAACGCTAATTGGCTAGTCTAACAGCATATCTGAAGCCTTGTTATATATAAAATATACACAGTAAAAACACATTCGTTTACAGTAACATAAATGAAACGCATCTTTTGAAATCTCATGTATATAGAAATGACATAAATTTCTGTCATTTCAACACTAAATTCCGATGATGCATCTCATATAACATATGTATTTTTGCTGTGTAGCGATTAGTTACTCTTGTTTTAACAGATACCTACTACAAAACATTTGGCACCCATGTTTTTTCCAATTAAATTCGGACTTAAACAAACTATTGTGGTATCTCTGTCAACACAGCATCCAACTCCAAATTTGTTTTGGAAACATATAGAGTGGGAGTGTTATTACTATAATTAAATGCCGGAATAGCTGAAGCATTCCTGCAGCTGTCTCATAACTGGTTTCGTCTCATAATACCTTATTCTACTCCATATACCCGCTTTAAGTTTTGATATCAATATAGAAGCAGCAATAGTACTATATAGTTCTGCAATTAAATATACTTGTAATCTTATAGTATTGGAGAGAACATGCACTGCACCTGGTTGGTGCTGCTACTGACCCTAGCTACTGTTACCAGGAGTGAGCACTATCACATTGTGCCAGTGGATTCAACCGACTCGTGTAATGACTATCGAAATGGAACTTGTTTCACTCTCGAGCAGCTTGTTCAAACAGACCTGTTGTCTGGTGGAGACAATCTCACCTTGAGCTTTCTACCTGGAGATAATTTATTGAGTGAAATCCTTTACATTTGTAATTTCACAGAGGTGATTATTGCTGGCCAAAATGCCACCATCAGTTTGAACAATTCTGGTAGAGTGCAGTTATCTAATATCAGTGCATTGAGTATTGAAGGTTTGCATTTCACTGGAGCAGGTGATGAAAGTAGTTCAGGCTACATGAACATTTCTCAATGCTATTTGGTAGACTTGAAATTGCTAAAGTTGGAAGCTTGTACACTCTGGATCACTCGTACGGTAACTGTGACGATTAAACAAGTTCTCTTTGTGAACAACACTAGCACTGACAGAGCATTGATGGTTGAAGCTGATAATGTGTACATTGAAAAGAGTGACTTCTTCAGTAACGTTGGCGGTGCAGTGAACATTGAATCAAATCAAACTGTTATTAATGGTTCAAGGTTCGATTCTAATACTGCTACATATGGTGGAGCAGTGTTTGTGGTCTCTGCAAATGTGACTATCAGTTGGAGCAACTTTACAAATAATATCGCTAATGTAAGAGGTGGAGCAATTAGATCTATCGCCTACAAAAGTAACTTGTTCATTTCCAACTGTGCGCTACTAAACAATAGTGCTATCCTTGACGACGGTGGAGCAATTAACATCTGGTTTGGGAGTGTCTCAATCTCCGACAGTGAGCTAGCGTACAACAGTGCTGAAACAGCAGGTGGAGCGATTTCGATTTTGACTGGAGAGTTACTACTATCCGATAGCGAGCTAACAAACAACAAGGCAGCCTTTGGTGGAGCGATTGCACTTTACATGGGTGATGCATCTATCTTGAGCTGTAATATAACGGACAATGAAGCTGTAGTTGGTAATGGAGGAACTAGCACTGGTGGAGCGATTTTGGCATTGATTGGAACTATATCCATCTCCAAAGTCGTGATTAAAAATAACAGTGCTGACGCTGGTGCAGTGTTTTATGTTGTTGATGGCACTGTGATCATTTTCGACTCTCTGCTCACAAACAACAGAGCCACCCAACAAGATGGAGTGATTGCGCTTCTTATGTCAAGTTTGATAATTACTAATACAAGCATATTTGACAATTTAGAGGGTGAAAATATCATTTACGCAGTGTATTCTAACTTGTCATTTACGGGAGTTAACACCGTTAGCAATAATATAAACCCTGTGTATGCTCTAAGCAGTCGAGTGGAGTTCAATGGACCCACGACTCTCAGTAGCAATCATGGTGTGCAGGGTGGAGCCATCAGAGCAGTCCAGAGTCAAATCTATATCAATGCAGAAGGAGTGGTCATTTCTAACAATACTGCTACTGTTGGAGGAGGTGTGTTTCTGAGAGAGAGCACACTCTTTGTTCACTATCCCATAGAGATTTCTCATAACACAGCACAAAATGGTGGTGGGATTTATGCATACTCAAGCGAAATCGAATTTGATTCAAAGGTCACTACTGGGTGTATATTTAATCATCAGTTTGTCCTGTGTACATGTAATTCCATGGAACCTGTACTGTTTGTGAGTATTATACATCGAAATGATGCTCAAAATGGAGGAGGTATTTATGCAGTCGCTTCAAACATTAAGGCCTTTTCTCACGCTCACATCCACATCAAGTCAAACTCAGCAAACAATAGCGGAGGTGGAATTTATTTACGACAAAGTTCTAAGATATATATTCTGAAACGGGACTTGGAGCTAGAGCTTGGTAAAACGCTGGTCATACTAGAAATCTACAGTAACACGGCTCAATATGGAGGGGGGATATTTGTGGCAGACAGTACTGAGAGTGGTGTGTGTAGAGGAGAGGATGTAACTACTGCAGGAGATCTGACACAAACAGAATGCTTCATTCAAACTCTAGATCTCTATGGTTATTATAACAATTCTATTAAGGATGTGATACCTTTGCTCGAAGTTTTGACTGGATTTAATGAAGAAGTTAAGTGTTATAAGAGTGCAATCAATTATCGCAACACTTTTTTGACAAACAACACAGCTTCCCAGTCAGGAGCAGATATTTACGGAGGTCTACTAGACAGGTGTACGGTGGATGTATCAGCCGAACTCTCTTCATCAGACAATGGATTTGAGTACTTGAACAATACTGTGTGTTATTCATCAATAGCTTCAAAGGCTGTCAGAGTGAAGTTGTGTAACACCACCAAGCAGACCATTTCAGTTAGAAAAGGACAAGCATTCACAATAAGTGTTATGGCTGTAGACCAAGTTGGAAATCCAATGAATAAAGCCATAATTCACAGTTCTGTTATAACTGAGAGCAGTAGAGTTGATCGTCTTAAAGAAGGACAAGCACAGCAAGAAGTTGGCAATCAGTGCACAGAATTAGAGTACAATGTATTCTCACAAGACAGCTCTGCTCAATTGGAACTCTATGCTGATGGTCCATGCAACAATTTGGGAATTTCAAGACAAATTCTAAACATATCTTTTCTAAAGTGTGAATGCCCTATTGGACTCAAGCCAATCATGTCCTCAATTGAGTGCAAGTGTGACTGTGATCCAGTGTTGCAACAAGAATATCATATAACAAACTGTTCTGAAAAAAATGGTACCATAAAATTGGAAAGCAATAACAACATATGGATAGGAGTGACTAATACCACTAACGGAAGTGGGTATGTTGTTAGTAACTGTACATTTGACTATTGTGTACTAAAACCAGTCAACATCAGTCTAAGCAACCCTGACGAACAATGTGCCCACAATCGAAGTGGTGTCTTGTGTGGAGAATGTGAACCAGGACTCAGTCTTGTGTTAGGTACTTCACGATGTGAACTCTGCTCAAACTCTTACCTTCTCCTGCTACTCCCGTTTGCCCTGGCAGGCATAGTACTAGTCGCATTCATTCTCGTTTTCAACATTACCGTAGCAACAGGCACTATCCATGGGCTGATCTTCTACACTAATATATTAGCTGCAAATCAGTCGATTTTCGTACCTTTTCATAACCCTTTGACAGTTTTCATATCGTGGGTGAATCTTGACTTAGGTATTGAGACATGCTTTTATGATAGAATGAACTCTCAAGCAAAAGTGCTCCTTCAGATTGTCTTTCCTGCTTACCTGTTTCTTCTGATGTTCTTAATAATCATTTTGAGCAAGTACTCTGACTCATTTGCAAAGCTCCTCTCCAACAGGAACCCAGTTGCTGCCCTAGGCACACTCGTCCTACTCTCTTATTCCAAACTCTTGCGGTTTATCATTGCTGCACTGCAACACAGGGTCTTGGATTATCCTGAGGGCGCAACCAAGGTGTTGGATTTTCCCAACAATTCAAGTGATATAGTTTGGATGTATGACGGCAATGAGCAATATTTCACTCCCGGTCACGTCCCTCGGTTTGTTTTTGCCGCCATAATCCTCACTTCTGGTATATTGTTCACTGTAGTGCTCTTCTTTGGACAATGGCTTCCTCGCTGTTCAAAATGGAAGCTCATGAAATGGACTAAGAACACATACTACAATGGCTTCATGGATGCATACCATGCTCCATTCACTCCCAAGCATCGCTACTGGGTGGGACTGCTCCTATTTTCTTTGATCGCTCATAATCTAATAACAACCTTGGCTTTGGACACTTCTCTCCCCGTACTATCAGCTGGATCTATAACTGTTGGACTGATTGTTTTCAAATTGCAGAATTATCCAGTGTACAAAATACGATTCAATGATTTACTGGAAACACTCTTTTTCCTCAATCTTGCAATTCTAGCGTATGGCACCCTCTACATAGGAAACATCAATGAGAGTCAAGTCATAATATCCAACATTTCAATGGCAGTGGCTTTTATTTTGTTTGTGGTGATAGTCTGCTACCATTGTTACGAGTACATGTTGAAAACAGTTCCTGTTCTGCAAAACTCACTCAAACTGAGAAAAAGGATTCCACGAGTTCGCAAACTGGAAAGGTACGAAATGGAGAACAATGAAACCTGGACAAACGCAGACAGATGTGATCCGTACACTGACGGAGCCATGGAAGAAGCTTACCCTGATCGTTACATCACTCCTCCCATCATCCGACCAGCCACGAGGCCAGACCAGCTGAGAGAGCCTGCCCTGGACGTGCTAGCCCCCCTCACCATAGAGGACTACAGACCAGCCCCTCCCCCTCCTCAAGCTACAGCTGACAATGCACCCAAAGTCACGCACACTGTCATCGATGTCGTGAAACAGTAAACAGTATAAACAAAAAATTACTGTTATAGCTTGTTTTCATTGTTTATTGTGAGCCTGCATGCATGCACAATTATATTCATCGATTTGTTGTGGACTATGTAGATTCAGTTTGTAATGACTTTGCTAGTAGCTAGTTAATCACTTCATTAGTCATTTCCTGTACTCCTGCATGTGTGTACTGTTTGCACATGCATGGGTTCCTGGCTGATACTATTACTTCTTTTATATACTTCTCTTTATTGCTTGTGCTCTAGTATAGCCAGGGCCTGCTCCTAGCAGCGCCCTCTGTGTAATTTTATGGGAGCCTCTGCTCCACTGTCTTTGTTGTAGTTAGTATTTACAGTCTATGTTATTGTTTTGTGCATATGTTAGTTGATCTAGTTGATCTATGCATGGTTGAATCAATCATTATCTTGAACCGCTGTCGCACGCCAGTGCACGAACTCTTACCAACTTATCTGAATTTGAACAAGGGAAACAATGGAACAGCATCATACTGTGGACCAAGTTACTGGCCACTTCATGGGGAACCTAAAATATTAATACATAATAATAATTCAATATACCAGCCCATCTTGTTGACCTTGTTGGTGTTTGAGCGGCTCAGTCAACCCTACACAGTACTTCCCCCCATTTGTGCACTAGTATATTATAGTTCAGTGAAATGTGAGTGAATGATGAGGGGACAAAAATAATTGACACAAAAAAAAGCAGTAAAAGATATTTGCAGCACCTCTTTTTGATTATAAAGGGTTTACAGTATAATTATAGGCATGCAGTCATTTGCTTATACACTGTTTGTCCATTCTTGTCAACTGATACTTGCTTAATGGCTGGTAATAGCGATGTTTGCAGTGTCTCCTTGAGTTGTTGTGTGGTTGGTCTTTGTGAGGGAAAGGAGCTCCAGCACCCATCAATGGTGGCCAGAACCAGTCGTGTGTTCTGTGGTGTGTGTGGCGTGTGTGTTCTGTGTAGTGTGTGTGGTGTGTGTGGTGTGTGTGGTGTGTGTGTTCTGTGTGGTGTGTGTGGTGTGTGTGTTCTACATTGCATTATAATTAACAGGAAGTGGTATCACTTAACCCTATATCCCATATCACATTGTGTACTTGTGCATGCAGCAGTATACAGTGTGTGTTAATTTGTGGTCACTGTCTGGTGTGTCTTGTGGTCACTGTCTGGATAGCAACGTGTGTCTTGCATGTGGTGACTAAGAGCCGAGTGATAGGGAAGTAGGGAGAATATTGCCTGCATGCATGGGATCAGATTTAGAAGTGGCCAATTGCAAATCAGGTGGTCAACATTAAATGCTGACACCTTTCAGTTGGACTCAAGAATGGAAGTTAAAGATGGTGACTGCTTATGAGGCTACAACATGTTCATGGTAGACTATAGGCTTTTATCAACTGTATAATTATACTACTTCATGCATGCATTGTGGGTACAAAGCTGCATGGTGCCTATTAAATAATAGTTAGACAGTTTAGGAAGTTTCTACATGATTTAGAAGCCCAAAGGGCTGGTTGTAGTATCCCGAACGCAGTGAGGGTTCTACTAGCCCTGAGGACTTCTAAATCATGTGGAAACTTCCTAAACAGTGTCTAAGCATTTTAGATCATAGCAACCATGAGTATTTAGCCAATCAGATTTGAATGTTCTTATCTAATCTTTGCTACATGATTTTCTAAGTGAAGTACAGGATTTTCTATTGAAGTACATGATTTTCTATTGAAGTACATGATTTTCTAAATTGGATAGAACATTTCCTCTAACCAATCAGATTGCAGTATTTATGGCAAACATGATCTAATTAAAGATATATTTTCTTTAAAACTTGTTATGCACAGCACATAATTATACATGCAGGAGAGAACAACAAAGTAGCTAATGAGGTCATTGTCTACCTGGTTGAGCCAATACCAATGCATGTCAGTGGAATAATGGCCACACACACAATACCGAAGATCATTCAGTCGCAAATTAAATTATGTTCTTAAACACACAATGTCATGGTGTATGCATAATTCTATCAATGTAAAACGTAACCACAAACTTCCCCTGTTCTGGGAAAAATGCAAAGAATGATGCATGCATGATTTAATATCAGACTGTGTATAATTATTGGATATAGAATGGAGGTTAATGGTAGTGAATATGAATGACACTGTACGAGTAGGAAGCAGGGTTACCCTATATATACTAATTATAGAAACAAATGGGTTTTCTGGGAACAGCAAATACACAAGCATACATGTATAATAAGCGAAGGAATTAAAGCCGTTGGACTTGCCTAATATCTGATGACAGCTATACTGCATGCAGTGATACCAAGGGTGTATAAAAGAAGAGAGGGCATGCAACTCCACCATAGATAGAGGAGAAGGGGATTGGCAACGGAATGAAGTCTATGTAGAGCTCAGAAACAATCCGTGTTTCGCTTTCTACCCCGGGGAAGTTTCCCGGGAAACTTATTGAGCCTAATCATAGTTCAGTAATGCATGCGTGCACTGGGAAAAATCTGCTTTATGTTACTACCGTCTTGTTTACTTACCCATGGGTGATATATACTATAGGGTTGGAGAATGAATACCTGCAGTGGACGACTGGGACACTGGGAAAAATCTGTTTCTAGCCGTAAGGAGCTTAAGATGCTGTAGTGATGCCACAAGGACTGAAGTTCACAATCAGGTACGTATATAAATTATATACAATGTGTATTGTAAACCTAAAACTCCCCTCGTCCCTTTGCAGTCAAATCATTCATTGACATGGTATGGGACCTGTTCATCCTCCCTGACGCAAGTGCCTTTCTGAGTGAGCGAATCGGCTAGAACCCTCTCGAAGTGTTTAACTACATTTCTATTTGATGCACATAATTATTTTTTGACGTGTAATCAAACAACCATAATTATAATTATGAATCGAATCAACTATAATACTAAGAGTATAACAGTGTGAATACACAATACGCTAAAGTGATCAAGCTATTAAATTGTATTTCCCTCGTAAATCATCCATTCATAGCTATAATACAACTTTGTTGCTAAAGTCAGTGCAGTTACATGATGCTGGCACTGCTAAATATCTTGAATCCTTCGTCTTCACAAACAAAGGCTTAGTGGCTTCTCTCAATCTCAGTAGAGTGTTTCTCTGTATTATTAAATATTAAAAGGGACAATATTAAAATGGACAAGCAAGCTATACAGTGCAAGTAACCTATAGAGAGTAGAATACCACATTTTGGTACATAAATGTGAATATCTTGACCTTAAAACATTTCTAAGAAATTTTGATGATACCAAAGTGTAGGTGAATGCTTGAGCTTCAACATATCCAAAAATGTTTCCATGGCAACCTAAGGTGGTGGGTATGTGGTTGCTTTTACAACAGCAACAAATTAACACCAACCGTTGTCGGCTAAGGTCTGGAACTCTGGCATTAACATCAGTGGATAGTTGAGCTAACATATGCATGAATTAAAATCGGTTACATAAGTACACACGCTGTTTCGTACTCCATTATGTGTGTTTTTGGGTGCCTTTTCGCTTAGGGAGAGATTTCAAGTAAATTTTTCGGCTAAGGTCTAATTTTTTTACACATGTAATTGTTAATAAATTGTTTATCTTTTGGTAGAAGCAATTTTTCTAGAAACATTTTACTTCCAGAGATAATTGATGTTACATACATTTTTTTACAATCATCCCCGTTTTCACCTAAATGATTTTCCACTATAACAATGTTTTAGAGAAATATTTTTGAATATGTTTGTAGCTTATTCATTCACCTACACAATGGTATCAGCATCATTTCTTAGAAATGTTCCAAACTCAAGATACACTTAAGTACAAATGTTTGTATTCTACTCCCTAGGTTACAGGCACTGTATACAAATGTAGACTGGTATTTTTCACTGCTCTTTATCTCTAGCTCTTCTCAAGTCTCATGTGCTGTCTGTCTGCTCTGTAATCTGTGCTGCCATCCCATATATCCCAAGGTGATGTGAAGAGCTATTATTAGCTTCCGGTGCAGTGAATTAACTTCCTGCGCCAACAATTGGACGCGGTCCGTTTCCTTCTACACTATCTATGACTACGTATATAATTATAGCTAGAAATTTATTCGGCCCAAAAATTCTGTGAATTCTGCGAATGAACGAGTAAACGCAGAAATGTTATCCGCAGAAGCCTGAGAAATCTTTTTACAGCTATTAGCTGTAGTACAATTTATATGGCCTGTGGAAAACACCTATAGGTCTATATAGTCCTGTACCTCTCTACTCCACTGCTGTATTCACACGTGTGTGTGTGTGAGACTGTGTTGGGATCTTGTATTAAAGCTAAAAAGGAAATTATAAGCTTATATCCATTAGGTAAGTTAACACTGCAAACTTGTGTAATTGAGCCTTATCAATTAAATATTGCTGGTGGCTATTATCTTGTTCCACGTGTCTAGATCTATAGACAACTATAGTATAGGGTGTAAGAGGGTATTATGAGACATCTAAATGTTTCTGACCACCTGTCTTGCAGTAATCTTGAGGGAGCTAAATAGCCTGTTCACTAACTACTATGGTCAATAGGCTTTGCATGCAAGCACAGAACATAGTGACAGTACTTTGTTTGCAACTAATGCTAGCATTTAGTGTTCAAAGTGGTTTAGGTATTATGAGACACCATTGCTAATTTTAACGCTAATTGGCTATAGTCTAACAGCATAATTATATCTGAAGCCTTGTTATATATAAAATATACACAGTAAAAACACATTCGTTTACAGTAACATAAATGAAACGCATCTTTTGAAATCTCATGTATATAGAAATGACATAAATTTCTGTCATTTCAACACTAAATTCCGATGATGCATCTCATATAACATATGTATTTTTGCTGTGTAGCGATTAGTTACTCTTGTTTTAACAGATACCTACTACAAAACATTTGGCACCCATGTTTTTTCCAATTAAATTCGGACTTAAACAAACTATTGTGGTATCTCTGTCAACACAGCATCCAACTCCAAATTTGTTTTGGAAACATATAGAGTGGGAGTGTTATTACTATAATTAAATGCCGGAATAGCTGAAGCATTCCTGCAGCTGTCTCATAACTGGTTTCGTCTCATAATACCTTATTCTACTCCATATACCCGCTTTAAGTTTTGATATCAATATAGAAGCAGCAATAGTACTATATAGTTCTGCAATTAAATATACTTGTAATCTTATAGTATCGGAGAGAACATGCACTGCACCTGGTTGGTGCTGCTACTGACCCTAGCTACTGTTACCAGGAGTGAGCACTATCACATTGTGCCAGTGGATTCAACCGACTCGTGTAATGACTATCGAAATGGAACTTGTTTCACTCTCGAGCAGCTTGTTCAAACAGACCTGTTGTCTGGTGGAGACAATCTCACCTTGAGCTTTCTACCTGGAGATAATTTATTGAGTGAAATCCTTTACATTTGTAATTTCACAGAGGTGATTATTGCTGGCCAAAATGCCACCATCAGTTTGAACAATTCTGGTAGAGTGCAGTTATCTAATATCAGTGCATTGAGTATTGAAGGTTTGCATTTCACTGGAGCAGGTGATGAAAGTAGTTCAGGCTACATGAACATTTCTCAATGCTATTTGGTAGACTTGAAATTGCTAAAGTTGGAAGCTTGTACACTCTGGATCACTCGTACGGTAACTGTGACGATTGAACAAGTTCTCTTTGTGAACAACACTTGCACTTACAGAGCATTGATGATAGTTGAAGCTGATAATGTGTACATTGAAAAGAGTGACTTCTTCAGTAACAATGGTGGTGCAGCTTACATTCACTCAAATCAAACTGTTATTAATGATTCAAGGTTCAATTCTAATACTGCTACAATGGGGGGAGCAGTGTTTGTGGTCTCTGCAAGTGTGACTATCAGTTGGAGCAACTTTACAAATAATATCGCTAAAGCAATTAGATCTATCACCTACAAAAGTAATTTGTTCATTTCCAACTGTGCGCTACTGAACAATAGTGCTATTGTTGGTGGAGCAATTAATATCTGGTTTGGGAGTGTCTCAATCTCCGACAGTGAGCTAGCGTACAACAGTGCTGAAAAAGCAGGTGGAGCGATTTCGATTTTGAGTGGAGAGTTACTCATATCTGATAGCGAGCTAACAAACAACAAGGCAGCCTCTGGTGGAGCGATGCACTTTTCAGAGTTAATGCATCTATCATGAGCTGTAATATAACGGACAATGAAGCTGTAGTTGGTAATGGAGGAACTAGCGCTGGTGGAGCGATTTTGGCATTGACTGGAACTATATCAATCTCCAAAGTCATGATTAAAAATAACAGTGCTGATTTTGGTGGAGTAATTTCTGTTGCTGATGTGCCTGTTATCATTTCCGACTCTGTGCTCACCAACAACAGAGCCACCAAACAAGATGGAGTGATTGCGGTTGTTATCTCAACTTTGATAATTACTAATACAAGCATATTTGACAATTTAGAGGGTGAAAATATCATTTACGCAGTGCATTCTAACTTGTCATTTATAGGAGTTAACACCGTTAGCAATAATATAAACCCTGTGTATGCTCTAAGCAGTCGAGTGGAGTTCAATGGACCCACAACTCTCAGTAACAATCGTGGTGTGCAGGGTGGAGCCATCAGAGCAGTCCAGAGTCAAATCTATATCAATGCAGAAGGAGTGGTCATTTCTAACAATACTGCTACCTTTGGAGGAGGTGTGTTTCTGAGAGAGAGTACACTCTCTATTCACTATCCAATAGAGATATCTCATAACAAAGCACAAAATGGTGGTGGGATTTATGCATACTCAAGCGAAATCGAATATTTGATTCGAAGGTTACTACTGGTTGTATATTTAATCATCAGTTTGTCCTGTGTACATGTAGTGACATGGAACCTGTACTATTTGTGAGTATTATAGATCGAAATGATGCTCAAAATAGAGGAGGTATTTATGCAGTCGCTTCAAATATTAAGGCCTTTTCTCACGCTCACGTCCACATCAAGTCAAACTCAGCAAACAATAGCGGAGGTGGAATTTATTTACGACAAAGTTCTAAGATATATATTCTGAAACAGGACGTGGAGCTAGAGCTTGGTAAAACGCTGGTCATACTGGAAATCTACAGTAACACGGCTCAATATGGAGGGGGGATATTTGTGGCAGACAGTACTGAGAGCGGTGTATGTAGAGGAGAGGATGTAACTACTGCAGGAGATCTGCCACAAACAGAGTGCTTCATTCAAACTCTAGATCTCTATGGTTTTGATAACAATTCTATTAAGGATGTGATACCTTTGATCCAAGCTTTCTTTTCTTTATTAATGACTGGATTTAATGAAGAAGTTAAATGTTTGAACAGTGCAATCAATAATCGCAACACTTTTCTGACAAACAACACAGCTACCCAGTCAGGAGCAGATATTTACGGAGGTCTTTTGGACAGGTGTACGGTGGATGTATCAGCCGAACTCTCTTCATCAGACAATGGATTTGAGTACTTGAACAATACTGTGCATTATTCATGGATAGCTTCAAAGGCTGTCAGAGTGAAGTTGTGTAACACCACCAAGCAGGCTATTTCTGTTAGAAAAGGACAAGCATTCACAATCAGTATTATGGCTGTAGACCAAGCTGGAAATCCAATGAATAATGCCAAAATTCACAGTTCTGTTATAACTGAGAGCAGTAGAGTTGATCGTCTCAAAGAAGGACAAGCACAACAAGAAGTTGGCAATCAGTGCACAGAATTAGAGTACAATGTATTCTCACAAGACAGCTCTGCTCAAGTGGAACTCTATGCTGATGGTCCATGCAACAATTTGGGAATTTCAAGACAAATTCTAAACATATCTTTTCTAAAGTGTGAATGCCCTATTGGACTCAAGCCAATCATGTCCTCAATTGAGTGCAAGTGTGACTGTGATCCAGTCTTGCAACAAGAATATCAAATAACAAACTGTTCTGAGGATAATGGGACCATAAAATTGGAAAGCAATAACAACATATGGATAGGAGTGACTAATACCACTAACGGAAGTGGGTATGTTGTTAGTAACTGTACATTTGACTATTGTGTACTAAAACCAGTCAACATCAGTCTAAGCAACCCTGACGAACAGTGTGCCTACAATCGAAGTGGTGTCTTGTGTGGAGAATGTGAACCAGAACTGAGTCTTGTGTTAGGTACTTCACGATGTGAACTCTGCTCAAACACTTACCTTCTCCTGCTACTCCCGTTTGCCCTGGCAGGCATAGTACTAGTCGCATTCATTCTCGTTTTCAACATTACCGTAGCAACAGGCACTATCCATGGGCTGATCTTCTACACTAATGTATTAGCTGCAAATCAGTCGATTTTCATACCTTTTCATAACCCTTTGACAGTTTTTATATCGTGGGTGAATCTTGACTTAGGTATTGAGACATGCTTTTACGATAGATTGAACTCTCAAGCAAAAGTGCTCCTTCAAATGGTCTTTCCTGCTTACCTGTTTCTTCTGATGTTCTTAATAATCATTTTAAGCAAGTACTCTGACTCATTTGCAAAGCTCCTCTCCAACAGGAACCCAGTTGCTGCCCTAGGCACACTCGTCCTACTCTCTTATTCCAAACTCTTATGGTTTATCATTGCTGCACTGCAATACAGGGTCTTGGATTATTCCGAGGGTGCAACCAAGGTATTGGATTTTCCCAACAATTCAAGTGATATAGTTTGGATGTATGACGGCAATGTGCAATATTTCACTCCCGGTCACATCCCTCGGTTTGTTTTTGCCGCCATAATCCTCATTTCTGGTATATTGTTCACTGTAGTGCTCTTGTTTGGACAATGGCTTCCTCGCTGTTCAAAATGGAAGCTCATGAAATGGACTAAGAACACATACTACAATGGCTTCATGGATGCATACCATGCTCCATTCACTCCCAAGCATCGCTACTGGGTGGGACTACTCCTATTTTCTTTGATCGCTCATAATCTAATAACAGCCTTGGCCTTGGACACTTCTCTCCCTGTACTATCAGCTGGATCTATAACTGTTGGACTTAATATTTTCAAATCGCAGAATTATCCAGTGTACAAAATACAATTCAATGATTTACTGGAAACACTCTTTTTCCTCAATCTTGCAATTCTAGCGTATGGAACCCTCTATATAGGAAACATCAATGAGAGTCAAGTCATAATATCAAACATTTCAATGGCAGTGGCTTTTATTTTGTTTGTGGTGATAGTCTGCTACCATTGTTATGAGTACATTTTGAAAACAGTTCCTGTTCTGCAAAATGCACTCAAACTGAGAAAAATGATTCCACGAGTTCGCAAACTGAAAAAGTACGAAATGGAGAACGAAACCTGGACAAACGCGGACAGATACACTGATGGAGCCATGGAAGAATCTGACCCTGATCATTCGCCGGACCAGCTGAGAGAGCCTGCCCTGGACGTACTAACCCCCCTCACCACGGAGGACTACAGACCAGCCCCTCCCCCTCCTCAAGACAATGCACCCAAAGTCACGCACACTGTCATCGATGTCGTAAAGAGTAACATTTAACGAATGATGGTATATCTCAATTAAATACTGTTTGTATAATTTTATAGCTTGTTTCCGTTTTCTGGTTTTTGTGAGCCCTCCTCATTGCATGCATGCACAATTATATTCATTGACTTTTGTGGACTAGATTCAGTTTAAATTTACTTGTAACGACTTTGCTAGTATATAGCTAGTACCACTTCGTCAGTCATTTCCTGTACTCCTGCGTTGCACTGTAAACAATTTAAGTCCTGTGTGATACTATTACTACTTTTGTATAGTTCTCTTTATTGCTTTGTGCTCTAGCGGCGCCCTTAGCTTTGTGTATGGCAGCCTCTGCTCCACTGTCTTTGTTGTACTTAGTCTTTACAGTCTATGTTATTGTGCATACTGTTAGTTGATCTATGGTTTAATGATAGAATCAAATTTATTAATCATTATCTTGAGCTGTCGCACACTGCTCAGTGCACGAACTTTAAATTACTATCTGAATTTGAACAAGGGGATTAGTTTGCCCAATGGAACAGCATCGTACGGTATATACTACTGTTGACCAAGTTACTGGTCACTTCACGGGGAACCTAATATTATTACAATAACTATAACACCAACCCATCTTGTTTACGTCCTTTCTGATGTTTGAGCGGCTCAGCCAGCCCTACAGTACTTCCCCCATTTTGTCCACTTGTATAATTATAGTTCAGTAAAATGTGAGTGAAATAATATAATGTTGATGCGAGGACAATGATTCTGACACAAAAAGACTTTGCAGCACCTCTTATGTTATTATGTTATTTGCTTAATACACTGTTTGTCCATTCTTGTCAACTGATACTTGCCATTTATAATAGCTGGTATAATAGCGATTTGCAATGTCTCCTTGAGTTGTTGTGTGGTTGGTCTTTGTGAGGGAGAGGAGCTCCAGCACTCGTCAATGGTGGCCAGAACCAGTCGTGTGTTCTGTGGTGTGTGTGTGTGTGTGTGTGTGTGAGTGTGAGTGTGAGTGTGAGTGTGTGTGTGTGTGTGTGTGTGTGTGTGTGAGTGTGTGTGTGTGTGTGTGTCGGTGTGAGTCTGAGTGGAGGGGGAGGCCGGGGTTGAAACAAAATAATGAAAATTGTGAGGACTGTCTTACTGACCAGAGTATATATATAGGATATCCATCTCTCCCGTTTTCATGAAATATTGCAGAGTTTTATTTGCAACCTCGTGGCCATACTCCTATATAGCTACCCTCGTGCACACGGGTATGGTTTCACACTTATAATAGAATCCCATCATCTGTCTGCCCATCCTTTGAGGGTGTATACAATGTCATGGTTATGGGCTAATAGATACTGTATTCATAGCTCTTCTGTTTGATTTGCTGGTGCATGTGTACTATATACAAGTGTTTCAGTATAAGAAACATTATTACGACATGGTGATGTTTTCTTATAGTAGTTAGGGATTTTTGGTAATATCCAACATTTTCTATATACATGTACAGGAACAATTCTGTTCACAATTATCTGACCATACAGTATAACACTAGATACAGCTTTCTTATAGGCTCTATACTCAGTCTCTGGCTATATACTGCTATATCAATCTGTGCACTGTGTCCTTGTGTCTATTGGTCTGGAATTAAAAAGTACAGTATTCTATATAGGTAAGTATGCTAGTCTAGATTTAGATCTACGATTTCGTGATATATTATTATTAGCCTGTAATGTAATTGTGATATAAAAACAAAGTAATGTTTGGACAAAGGCTGGCTGACAGACTGTGCCACATTGTGCAACACAGCTAGATATAATACATTTAACTATAATTACATATGGAGCTATGAACATCTGTTGCATGGGCACATTAGTACATGGGTTGTTATGAGTTAAAGTTTTGTTTAAAGTTCTCCCAGAAGTGGTGATAGATGGTATTCATTATTAGAGTTAGTAGTGTTGATATCCATGCATGGTCACGGGGCATCGAGTTCCATAACCTTGTAATACAATTGAGGTAAAAGTGTCTACTTGCGCTGCATGCAGTGTTTGGCTTTGAGTGAGTTTGTTGTAACTGAAGCGGGTGCGACCAGTAACAAATTTTACCAGACTGGCTCCACATGTGCTTGCTTGGAGAGAGCTGCTCTCAAGGGAA
Source organism: Halichondria panicea (assembly GCF_963675165.1). Classification (NCBI taxonomy): domain Eukaryota; kingdom Metazoa; phylum Porifera; class Demospongiae; order Suberitida; family Halichondriidae; genus Halichondria; species Halichondria panicea. Next base: position 2,073,703 of record NC_087382.1, on the reverse strand, counting down.
ACTATGACACTCAAGAAAGGAAGCCCATTCTAACAGCCTCTGTGCAGAACTATAGCACAACTTTACTATAATATGATAGAGACTAGCTACAGTAGTTTTTAAACACCTTTGCAACACTGAACACAAGCTATGAAACCACAATGTACTACCGTATATATTACTAGAATGTTTTGCGTTATGCCTACTTTTGCCAGCCTTTTCAGAAGAGTCCGTAGCAAAAATTGTTAACTGAGTTTAATTATTACATGCAATGAACCAGCCACATTGTCAGTTACATCAAGGGCATAATTATATTAAAAGAGAAGAGGGCATGCAACTATGTGTCATAATTATTATTGATGAGTCAGCAGGATATGCTATATTTAGCCAAGGGAATAGAGTAAAAACGAGGCTAGTAAGTCAGAGTATAAAGTGCACGTGCAATAAATTATTCTCAGTAATACGCCCCCACACATTTGTAATACGATAGATTGTAGTTGCATGGCCTCTTCTCTTCAAGCAATAGAGCATATGAAAGCAAAACTCATGTTCGTAAGAACTGGGGCAATGTCAATTAAGAAGAATACACCATTCCGGCTCCACGAGTTTCATTGTCATATTGAGCTGTTGTCTGAGGCTCTGCTGAAAGTATAGTGTACAGTGAAACTAGTCTTGGCACCAACTCTGTATTGGAACGCTATAGGTCCGACCTATTTTTACTGAATCGTGGCTGGTGCGAGACTACAGTGCAACTTGCAACTACTGCTTACTGTATGAGCATGCTTAATGATATTCATCATTTATCTTTACTGTGGTTACAGCCAAGTTACCGAGAGGATTGCTAGTTTTGCTAGAATGACTTGTAGAGTGAGGTACTACAAGTCAATATGTGGTAGTTTCAGGAATTTTAATCGAGTTAAAATTAATGGCACTTATCAACACTGTATATACTACTGCATGTGGGTACAAAGCCGGCGCTATGTTCCAGTATGATTATGTTGGGCCTCTCATAATTATGTATCGAGCCAATACTAATGAGAGGAGGCACTCGTACTTTCAGTGATCTGCTGTTTCATTAATTCATTTTGTTTTCTAATATCCAAGAGTGGCTATATAATTATGAGCATGGTTGCATGTGGAAAAATGCGCCATTTCAAAAATCAAACACAGCCTCACACACATGCAGTGTATGTAGATCCTTATGATGTAAAACTTAACCACGAACTTTCCGTTTTCTGGGAAGCAGGGTTACCTAGAACATGCATTGTACATGGCCGGAGGAGCTTCTGTGTGCATCTCTTAAAAGTTCTTGAACTTGCCTATACATTGGGGTCATTCCAAGTGAGATCAACACACAAAATGCACGCCCCCCCCTCAAATTATTACAAAACTCAGTACATTCGCATAAAGTTATTGAACCACAAGAATTTTTGGGGTCACTTATTGCATGGCTTCTGAGATACAAGGTGCCAAAGTTGTGACTTTCGTGCAAAATTTTATCTACCTTCTGTTACAAACTGTGCCATATCTTTGGAACAGGTTGCTTTTAAGTCAATATAAATATACTACCTTAGAGCATTTTAATACCCTCTAAGATGATATGTGAAAATAGGTATTTAATTAACTTGAGGGGAAAGGTCATTGTCCGCTATATTGTGGTTTACTTTTGTAGTAATGGGGATCCTTCGATTTTTTTTTACTTTGACAAAATGTTTGTTAGGTATTCTTCTTGCGGTAAAATTTTGGTTCTGGGACTGCCATGGGTTTGAGAGATATGATAACTACAGTGGGCACTGATGGTGCATTATGTATGTAGACTATACACTAACTCTAGCAATGCAATATAATTTCATGCTGAGCCTATTAACATGAGTGAACACACATTTTCATGCATTCTAGCTGATCATTTAGGTATATGATTATGATAAAACAAGGTGTCAACAAGTAATTAATTACTAAAATTCTAATACCACTTGACCCATACTAGTATACTGGTACAGTGGATTGCTGTGCACTTGCAACAGAAAATTGCCAAACAGCAAAACCACCAGATATGAATTTCATTACCAATAAGATCAGCTTGCATTTTTATTACAATTAGCAGAATCTCATTGAACATCTGCTTATTCCTAAACATAATATACAGGTATGAGCAAATTGAATCTACAAGCTGGGCCCAGGGGATTAAATCCTAAAAAGGTGCTCAGTCATACACCTCCATGCGATTATATAGATATTCTCAGGGCACTCCTATTAGTCTCACTCATAGATACCTACGTATAGGATAGACTACACATAAGAGTAGAATATGCGTCTATGTAACCTCCGCGGTTACGGTTAGCCCGAGGCACAAAGCCGAGGGAATCTAACCGTAACCAAGGTGGTTACTAAGACGCATATTCTACGAGTGGGTGTGGTCTATCTAACTTGGACTTCATTGCGCATGCGCGAGGCGTGATTATAAAAAGCCAGGTTTGGTGTGTAGCAACAGAAATTGAATTTGTGCGAGCTGGACGAGCTGGAGAGCTGTGAGAGACACCAGTTGACAGAAAAAGACAAGAAGACGGCTTCAAAACAATGAAAAACTACAGTAAGACTTAGTAAAGCTTGTGAAACGCTTCCTGAAGATACTGGAAAGAACAGACAAGTAAAAAGAATCTAGAACTATGCTAGAACCGACTGCAACACTACAAGAAGAAGAATGAAGCTCTGTGGTGGAGTAGAGGGGGGTATAGAGCAGACTGGACCGGCATGGAACCTTAAAAAACTCAATAGAAAGTATCAAGCGACTGCTAAAGTGTTTTTAATGCTTCCTGGCCCCCCTTGCCCATGCCCAACTGGAAAAAGCAAAGCAAGAATGGATATTGACTGAACAAACTATCGCATTCTGTGTTTTTTATAATGTTTTTGTCATCTTCTTGTCACTTTCACTAAAAATTTCATTCCAACTTTTGAGAACTTCCTGCAAATTATTTGTCACTTCCTGTAGAATATGCGTCCATTTCCTGTAGAATATGTGTCCACTTCCTGTAGAATATGTGCCCATTTCCTGTAGAATAAGTACCTTCTTGTAGATTATGCTCATGTAATCTACTGTTTTTAGCCAATCAGATTAATTACAGATGATGTAATGTAGTCTAAAGAATGGATACTTTATGATAGCACTCTTGAAAAGCTTAAGTAGACTAGAAATGCATGAAATACATTTCAAGAATGCTTGACTGACTATACAGTGTACAAATGTCATGCATGTAAATTACGTTCTTTGGGGGGGAGGGGGCATGCCTAGAGAGGTTCAATGAGTGTCTGCTGAAAAATTGGTTATTTTCAGTTGGCTCTATGCTTTCTACCTGTAATAAAGTAGTACAGTACTCTTGGAAAAGTTCAAGTAAACTCCAGAAAACTGATACCGTATATCTTCTAATTTATCGGACACTTCTAATTACCCGGACACTCTTTTGGGCAATTTTCGTTGTTCTAATACAACGGACACTCCAGTACTTTAATATTACATTTGTTCTAAATATCCGGACAATACCTTGAAAAGTTGAGTTACCATTCATAGACGGCAAGTAAGACTTGGAGTGCTGCATAATAATTTATCTGATTGTGGTTTTGCTGTTTGGCAATTCTCTGTTGCAAGTGCACTGCAATCCACTGTACTGCATTAATTGCATTTAAATATGCTTGTAATCTTATAGTATCGGAGAGAACATGCACTGCACCTGGTTGGTGCTGCTACTGACCCTAGCTACTGTTACCAGGAGTGAGCACTATCACATTGTGCCAGTGGATTCAACTGACTTGTGTAATGACTATCGAAATGGAATTTGTTTCACTCTTGAGCAGCTTGTTCAAACAGACCTGTTATCTGGTGGAGACAATCTCACCTTGAGCTTTCTACCTGGAGATCATATATTAAGTGAAATACTTTACATTCGTAATTTTGGAGAGGTGACTATTGCTGGCCAAAATGCCACTATCAATTTAAACAAAACTGGTAGAGTGCAGTTATCCGATATCAGTGCGTTGAGTATCGAAGGTTTGCATTTCACTGGAGCAGTTGACGAAAGTAGTTCAGGCTATACATGAACATTTCTCAATGCTATTTGGTAGACTTAAAATTGCTAAAGTTGGAAGCTTGTACACTCTGGATCACTCGTACGGTAACTGTGACGATTGAACAAGTTCTCTTTGTGAACAACACTTGCACTTACAGAGCATTGACTGTTGAGGCTGATATATACTGTGTACATTGAAAAGAGTGACTTCTTGAGTAACGATGGCGGTGCAGTGAACATTGAATCAAGTCAAACTGTTATTAATGGTTCAAGGTTCGATTCCAATACTGCTGTATAATTATGGTGGAGCAGTGTTTGTGGTCTCTGCAAGTGTGACTATCAGTTGGAGCAACTTTACAAATAATAGCGCTTATCATAATGGTGGAGCGATTAGTACTTCGGCAGTTAATGTTTCAATCAGTTTCTGTAACTTTATGGATAATATCGCTGAATATGGTGGAGCAATTTATAGCCTGAATGGGAGTGTCTCAATCTCTGACAGTGAGCTAGCGTACAACAGTGCTGAAATTGGTGAAGCAATTTTGATTTTTAGTGGAGAGTTACTGATATCTGATAGCGAGCTAACAAACAGCAAGGCAGCCTCTGGTGGAGCGATTATACTTTTCATAGTTAATGCATCTATCTTGAGCTGTAATATAACGGACAATGAAGCTGTAGTTGGTAATGGAGGAACTAGCGCTGGTGGAGCGATTTTGGCATTGATTGGAACTATATCTATCTCCAAAGTCATGATTAAAAATAACAGTGCTGACTTTGGTGGAGTGTTTTTTGTTGCTGATGTGCCTGTGATCATTTCCGACTCTGTGCTCACAAACAACAGAGCCACCAAACAAGTCGGAATGATTGCGCTTGTTATCTCAAGTTTGATAATTACTAATACAAGCATATTTGACAATTTAGAGGGTGAAAATATCATTTACGCAGTGTATTCTAACTTGTCATTTACGGGAGTTAACACCGTTAGCAATAATGTAAACCCTGTGTATGCTCTAAGCAGTCGAGTGGAGTTCAATGGACCCACAACTCTCAGTAACAATCGTGGTGTGCAGGGTGGAGCCATCAGAGCAGTCCAGAGTCAAATCTATATCAATGCAGAAGGAGTGGTCATTTCTAACAATACTGCTACTGTTGGAGGAGGTGTGTTTCTGAGAGAGAGCACACTCTCTATTCACTATCCAATAGAGATTTCTCATAACACAGCACAAAATGGTGGTGGGATTTATGCATACTCAAGCGAAATTGAATTTGATTCGAAGGTCACTACTGGTTGTATATTTAATAATAACTTTGTCCCATGTACATGTAGTGACATAGAACCTGTACTGTTTGTGAGTATTATAGATCGAAATGATGCTCAAAATGGAGGAGGTATTTATGCAGTCGCTTCAAACATTAAGGCCTTTTCTCACGCTCACATCCACATCAAGTCAAACTCAGCAAACAATAGCGGAGGTGGAATGTATCTACAACAAAGTTCCAAGATATATTATTCTGAAACAGGACTTGGAGCTAGAGCTTGGTAAAACGCTGGTCATACTAGAAATCTACGGTAACACGGCTCAATATGGAGGGGAGATATTTGTGGCAGACAGTACTGAGAGTGGTGTGTGTAGAGGAGAGGATGTAACTACTGCACAAGATCTGCCACAAACAGAGTGCTTCATTCAAACTCTAGATCTCTATGGTTTTGATAACAATTCTATTAAGGCTGTGATACCTTTCTTGTCTTCTGGATTTAATGAAGAAGTTCAGTGTTTGAACAATATTTACGGAGGTCTGTTTGACAGGTGTACGGTGGATGTATCAGCCGAACTCTCTTCATCAGACAATGGATTTGAGTACTTGAACAATACTGTGTTATTCATCAATAGCTTCAAAGGCTGTCAGAGTGAAGTTGTGTAACACCACCAAGCAAACCATTTCTGTTAGAAAAGGACAAGCATTCACAATAAGTGTTATGGCTATAGACCAAGCTGGAAATCCAATGAATAATGCCAAAATTCACAGTTCTGTTATCACTGAGAGTGGAGTTGATCGTCTCAAAGAAGGACAAGCACAGCAAGAAACAGTTGGCAATCAGTGCACAGAATTAGAGTATAATGCATTCTCACAAGACAGTTCTGCTCAAGTGGAACTCTATGCTGATGGTCCATGCAACAATTTGGGAATTTCAAGACATATTCTAAACATATCTTTTCTAAAGTGTGATCAGTCCTCAATTGAGTGCAAGTGTGACTGTGATCCAGTATTGCAGCAAGAATATCAGATAACAAACTGCTCTGAAAAAAATGGGACCATAAAATTGGAAAGTAATAACAACATATGGATAGGAGTGACTAATACCACTAACGGAAGTGGGTATGTTGTTAGTAACTGTACATTTGACTATTGTGTACTAAAACCAGTCAACATCAGTCTAAGCAACCCTGACGAACAATGTGCCTACAATCGAAGTGGTGTCTTGTGTGGAGAATGTGAATCAGGACTGAGTCTTGTGTTAGGTACTTCACGATGTGAACTCTGCTCAAACACTTACCTTCTCCAGCTACTCCCGTTTGCCCTGGCAGGCATAGTACTAGTCGCATTTATTCTCGTTTTCAACATTACCGTAGCAACAGGCACTATCCATGGGCTGATCTTCTACAATAATATATTAGCTGCAAATCAGTCGATTTTCATACCTTTTCATAACCCTTTGACAGTTTTCATATCGTGGGTGAATCTTGATTTAGTCATTGAGACATGCTTTTATGATAGAATGAACTCTCAAGCAAAAGTGCTCCTTCAGATTGTCTTTCCTGCTTACCTGTTTCTTCTGATGTTCTTAATAATCATTTTGAGCAAGTACTTTGACTTATTTGCAAAGCTCCTCTCCAACAGGAACCCAGTTGCTGCCCTAGGCACACTCGTCCTACTCTCTTATTCCAAACTCTTACGGTTTATCATTGCTGCACTGCAATACAGGGTCTTGGATTATCCCGAGAGTGCAACCAAGGTGTTGGATTTTCCCAACAATTCAAGTGATATGGTTTGGTTGTATGACGGCAATGTGTAATATTTCACTCCCGGTCACGTCCCTCGGTTTGTTTTTGCCGCCATAATCCTCATTTCTGGTATATTGTTCACTGTACTGCTCTTCTTTAGACAATGGCTTCCTCGCTGTTCAAAATGGAAGCTCATGAAATGAACTAAGAACACATACTACAATGGCTTCATGGATGCATACCATGCTCCATTCACTCCCAAGCATCGCTACTGGGTGGGACTGCTCCTATTTTCTTTGATCGCTCATAATCTAATAACTGCCTTGGCTTTGGACACTTCTCTCCCCGTACTATCAGCTGGATCTATAACTGTTGGACTGATTGTTTTCAAATTGCAGAATTATCCAGTGTACAAAATACGATTCAATGATTTACTGGAAACACTCTTTTTCCTCAATCTTGCAATTCTAGCGTATGGTACCCTCTACATAGGAAGCATCAATGGGAATCAAGTCATAATATCCAACATTTCAATGGCAGTGGCTTTTATTTTGTTTGTGGTGATAGTTTGCTACCATTGTTACGAGTACACGTTGAAGAAAGTTCCTGTTCTGCAAAACTCACTCAAACTGAGAAAAAGGATTCCACGAGTTTGCAAACTGGAAAGGCATGAAATAGAGAACAATGAAACCTGGACAAACGTGGACAGATGTGATCCGTACACTGATGAAGCCATGGAAGAAGCTGACCCTGATCGTTACATCACTCCTCCCATCATCCGACCTGCCACGAGGCCGGACCAGCTGAGAGAGCCTGCCCTGGACGTACTAGCCCCCCTCACCACAGAGGACTACAGACCAGCCCCTCCCCCTCTTCAAGCTACAGCTGACAATGCACCCAAAGTCACGCACACTGTCATCGATGTCATGAAACAGTAAACAGTAAACAGTAAACAAAAAATTACTGTTATAGCTTGTTTTCATTGTTTATTGTGAGCCTGCATGCATGCACAATTATATTCATCGACTTGTTGTGGACTATGTAGATTCAGTTTGTAATGACTTTGCTAGTAGCTAGTTAATCACTTCATTAGTCATTTCCTGTACTCCTGTATTGTGTACTGTTTAATTGCACATGCATGGGTTCCTAATACTATTATACTTCTTTTATTTATTGCTTGTGCTCTAGTATAGCCAGCGGCCTGCTCCTAGCAGCGCCCTCTGTGTAATTATGGGAGCCTCTGCTCCACTGTCTTTGTTGTAGTTAGTATTTACAGTCTATGTTATTGTTTTGTGCATATGTTAGTTGATCTAGTTGATCTATGCATGGTTGAATCAATCATTATATTGAACCGCTGTCGCACACTGTTCAGTGCACGAACTCAATAATTACTTTATCAACTTATCTGAATTTGAACAAGGGAAACAGTTTGCCCAATGGAACAGCATCATACTGTGGACCAAGTTACTGGCCACTTCATGGGGAACCTAAAATATTAATGTTAAGTTACATACATATACCAGCCCATCTTGTTGACCTTGTTGGTGTTTGAGCGGCTCAGTCAACCCTACACAGTACTTCCCCCCATTTGTGCACTAGTATATTATAGTTCAGTGAAATGTGAGTGAATGATGAGGGGACAAAAATAATTGACACAAAAAAGTAGTAAAAGATATTTGCAGCACCTCTTTTTGATTATAAAGGGTTTACAGTATAATTATAGGCATGCAGTCATTTGCTTATACACAGTTTGTCCATTCTTGTCAACTGATACTTGCCATTTAATGGCTGGTAATAGCGTTGTTTGCAGTGTCTCCTTGAATTGTTGTGTGGTTGGTCTTTGTGAGGGAGAGGAGCTCCAGCACTCGTCAATGGTGGCCAGAACCAGTCGTGTGTTCTGTGTGGTGTGTGTGGTGTGTGTGTTCTGTGTAGTGTGTGTGGTGTGTGTGGTGTGTGTGGTGTGTGTGGTGTGTGTGGTGTGTGTGGTGTGTGTAGTGCGTGTGGTGTGTGTGGTGTGTGTGTTCTGTGTGGTGTGTGTGGTGTGTGTGGTGTGTGTGGTGTGTGTGTTCTGTGTGGTGTGTGTGTTCTGTGTGGTGTGTGTGGTGTGTGTGGTGTGTGTGGTGTGTGTGGTGTGTGTGTTCTGTGTGGTGTGTGTGGTGTGTGTGGTGTGTGTGGTGTGTGCATGTTCTACATTGCATTATAATTAACAGGAAGTGGTATCACTTAACCCCATATCCCATATCACATTGTGTACTTGTGCATGCAGCAGTATACCCTGTGCGTTAATTTGTGGTCACTGTCTGGTGTGTGTGTTGTGGTCACTGTCTGGATAGCAACATGTGTCTTGTGGTCACTGTCAGGTGTGTGTTGTGGTCACTGTCTGGATAGCAACGTGTGTCTTGCATGTGGTGACTAAGAGCCGAGTGATAGGGAAGTAGGGAGAATATTGCCTGCATGGGATCAGGTTTAGAAGTGGCCAATTGCAAATCTCAAACATACAGGTGGTCAACATTAAATGCTGACACCCTTTCAGATGGACTCAAGAAATGGAAGTTAAAGATGGTGACTGCTTATGAGGCTACAATATGTTCATGGTAGACTATAGGCTTTTATCAACTGTATAATTATACTGCTTCATGCATGCATTGTGGGTACAAAGCTGGCGCCTATTAATTAAAGATATATTTTTTTTATGCACAGCACATAATTATACATGCAGGAGAGAACAACAAAGTAGCTAATGAGGTCATTGTCTACCTGGTTGAGCCAATACCAATACATGTCAGTGGAATAATGGCCACACACACAATACCGAAGATTATTCAGTCGCAAATTAAATTATGTTCTTAAACACACAATGTCATGGTGTATGCATAATTCTATCAATGTAAAACGTAACCACAAACTTCCCCTTTTCTGGGAAAAATGCAAAGAATGATGCATGCATGATTTAATATCAGACCGTGTATAATTATTGGATATAGAATGGAGGTTAATGGTAGTGAATATGAATGACACTGTACGAGTAGGAAACAAGGTTACCCTATATATACTAATTATAGAAACAAATGGGTTTTCTGGGAACAGCGAATACACAATCATACATGTATATAAGCAAAGGAATTAAAGCCGTTGGACTTGTATAATTAGCCTAATATCTGATGACAGCTATACTGCATGCAGTGATACCAAGGGCGTATAAAAGAAGAGAGGAGAGGGCATGCAACTCCACCATAATAGAGGAGAAGGGGATTGGCAACGGAATGAAGTCTATATGTAGAGCTCAGAAACAATCCGTGTTTCGCTTTCTACCCCGGGGAAGTTTCCCGGGAAACTTATTGAGCCTAATCATAGTTAATGCATGCGTATCAAAGACCCCTCAAACACTTTAACAAATGCCCCCTGATGGTGAGTATCATTTGAAAACGAAGAAAAAATAATTTTGATTATCGTGAAGTAGCTAGTCTAACACTAGCCTTGAGACCAGGCCGATTAAAATACGTATTTTAATCGGCCTGGTCTCGAGGCTATAGTCTAACACAGAGCAGATTTTTTGTGGTTGTGTTCGTTTAGCTACTATGATATAGCTAAGGTTGTGTCACTAAGTAGTGTGCTGTGTCCCAAATGGCCACAAATATTTGATGTTTAGCAGCAGAACTGCTCGTGGACTTTTTACAGACAGCAAAAACAATTCTCATGAATTATTCATGTTTAGACCCCCCACGTTGAAAGTAAGCCTCGATTAAAACCGCGGGGAAACACGGATGGTACTTTGAGGGTACATTGTTTCCAATCCCTCTCTATAATTATACTGTATAAGACTCCACTATATATATATATATCAGTACACGTAGCTAGGCCTTGCCCAATTATGCTAGCATAATTTTGAGACTAATAGGTGCAGTGGAGCATTGAGCATTATGCCAGCCGTCCACGTGGTGGCTATAGACTGTGGGTCCTTGCCATGCACACACACACACACACACACACACACACACACACACGCACAAGCACAGAGTAACACCAGTGCTCGTGTCGTAAACCAACTGCTTACATGCAGAAATGGAAGGTCTGGAATCGATAAAACAAGTGTTTGTAATGGGAGCTACAAACAGGCCAGGTGGTGGCTATACTGAGTACAGGGGCGTTTCTAGAGATTGAAGCAGGAGGGTGCTCAAAAGCACAGAAAAAAAATGGAGCCGCGTGCATAGCGTGCGCGATTTTACTCCCCCGCATTTATTGCGGCGTATCTTTCATACATCCAGCTCCTCCCCCATGCAGCCTTGCAGCAAAAAAGTACAGCACACTGCCCAAGAAAAGAGCGGCTCCTACTATTCTCCTCTAGAGCTTCTCTCTTCCATTCTAGTTCTGTTACTATGTTACTATAGACAAAGCATCTAGCTACAATAATTTTTCTGTGTATCTTCTTGTAAATGACAATAATTATAATGTATAATGTTGTAGTTTGTAGCCCAGAGTAATCTATAGTACCGGTACTATAGCTCATAGTTCCCTGCTAAATACACTCAAATGAGATCTAATGCATCTTGTAGGATCTCCATGCACTATTCTTCTGGGGTACATCCTAGCAAACTGGTCAATCACAATGGGGATGTCCAGTCATTCTAGTGTTAGTCATTGCTTCTCAGTATCTCTCAGTGGAGCAAGAGGTGACTGGGATAGTGCAGAGGATCTATTATGCATGCAATTAGCATTACATAACAACATTGGAATGGCAATACTGATTGCACATGCTCAATTGGGCGTGGTCATGACTTGTAATCGTTGTGTCAATGAGATAGAGCTGCACAGTTAGCTAGCTAGCTACTGAGTGATACGATTAGTTTCATGGTTGTCTGGGAGGACAGGGGGGTGCTCAAGCCCCCAAAGCCCCCCATTGTACACGCCACTGGAGTATATATGTATGGAAGGTGCTAGATACTACTATAGTCTAGATCAGTTGACTCTTTTCTAAGCTTTTTTCACCAATAATTATAGTTCCTTAGATGATTATGTACAGGGTTTTGCAGAATTCTTGCAACAGGGCTAAACAGACACAGCAATGACTTCCATATATGGAAGTCAAGTCAACTGCTGACTTAAATTATTGTGTGTACATGTATGTATGCAGGGTGTCATACTGCTCATACAGGGGAGGGATATGATTATATCCCTCCTCTGGCTCCAATTCCCCCCCTAAAATGTGCATTTAGGTACTCAGTTGTATTTGAGTGTCCATAGCGGTAGGGTATCGAAATAACTGTTGACCTTTTTTTTTAATGTTCTGGTGATGTTTCAAAGTCCCCTCTCTAATTCAAAATCCTGTATGACACCCTGGTATGTGTATTATTATTTGAATGGCTTGAATTGAAAGTTGTCCTGTGAACCTAAAAGAGAGCATCACAAGATCAGGAGGACATCCTGACAAGATTTAAGGTGGTGGACGGTGTACCAGGTGGAAATGTCGTAAAGTTGGTGACAAGACAATTTGCTTCAACTGTGTGCAGAACTGTTGCTCTTTTCAATGACACCCTGATAAGCATTTCCATGGTGCACCACCCACCACCTTAATTAAATCTTGTGAATAACTGAATAACCTGATGCTCTCTTAAGGCTTCAGGACATCTTTCAATTCAAAATACAGATACCTGCACATGTACAATAATAAAAGTAATAAAAATTAATAGCAGTTGACTTCCATATATGGAAGTCATTGCTGTGTCTGCTTAGCCCTGTTACAAGAACTCTGCAAAACCCTGTACCCAAAATATTATAGTCAGTAGTTGACTTCCATATATGGAAGTCTTTGCAGTGTCTGTTTAGCCCTGTTGCAAGGATTTTGCAAAACCCTGTAGAAGCGTCTGTGATGTTGTAGTATAATTCTCGTTGATGATTTTTATTGAGACTAATGGTTAATAATTAAAGACTAATTGGTAAGAATTAAAGACTAATAGGTGGACTTGGAGACTAGACTAATAGGCAAAATGTTGAGCATAATTGAGCAAGGCCTACACGTAGCTAGCCTCGAGACCAGGCCGATTAAAATTTTAATCGGCCTAGTCTCGAGGCTAACACGTAGCTAGCAGAGTTCAAACGTGGGCGGATGAACGATTTGCATGAGTGCTAAAAATAGAAATTTCTATTTTTAACATTTCATGCACATTCAATGCACATTCATCCGCCCACGTTTGAACTCTGCTCTTTTGCTATTGCATGCCTTCTCTTCTTTTATACGCCCTTGAGAAATTTCTGCAGCCCAAAAATTCTTCGAATTCTGTGAATGAATGAGTAAACGCAGAAATGTTATCCATAGAAGGTATTTTTACAGCTATTTGCAATTTCTAGCTATAGTACAGTTTATAACTGTCTGCATGGCCTGTGGAAGACACCTATAGATCTATATAGTCCTATACCTCTCTACTCCACTGCTGTATTCACATGTGTGTGTGAGACTGTGTCTTGTAAGCTGAAAAGAAAATTATATATCCATTAGGTAAGTTAACACTGCAAACTTGTGTAATTGAGCCTTATCAATTAAATATTGCTGGTGACTATTATCTTGTTCCACGTGTCTAGATCTATAGACAACTATAGTATAGGGTGTAAGAGGGTATTATGAGACATCTAAATGTGTCTGACCCCCTGCATGTCTTGCAGTAATCTTGAGGGAGCTAAATAGCCTGTTCACTAACTACTATGGTCAATAGGCTTTGCATGCAAGCAAAAATATAAATAAAAAATAGTGACAGTACTTTGTTTTCAACTAATGCTAGCATTTAGTGTTCAAAGTGGTTTAGGTATTATGAGACACCATTGCTAATTTTAACGCTAATTGGCTACTCCTAACAGCATATCTGAAGCCTTCTTATATAAAATATACACAGTAAAAACACATTCGTTTACAGTAACATAAATGAAACGCATCTTTTGAAATTTCATGTAGAAATACACTAAATTACGATGATGCATCTCATATAACATAATTATGTATTTTTGCTGTGTAGCGATTAGTTACTCTTGTTTTAACAGATACCTAGTGAATTTTACTACAAAACATTTGCCCTATTAAAATTGTTTTTTCCAATTAAATTCGGACTTAAACAAACTATTGTGGTATCTCTGTCAACACAGCATCCAACTCCAAATTTGTTTTGGAAAAAATACTATGGAGTGGTAGTGCTATTACTATAATTAAATGCCGACAGAATAGCTGAAGCATTCCTGCAGCTGTCTCATAATTGGTTTCATCTCATAATACCTTATTCTACTCTATACCCGCTTTAAGTTTTGATATCAATATAGAAGCAGCAATAGTACTATATAGTTCTGCAATTAAATATACTTGTAATCATATAGTATCGGAGAGAACATGCACTGCACCTGGTTGGTGCTGCTACTGACCCTAGCTACTGTTACCAGGAGTGAGTACTATCACATTGTGCCAGTGGATTCAACCGACTTGTGTCATGACTATCAAAATAAAACTTGTTTCACTCTCGAGCAGCTTGTTCAAACAGCCCTGTTATCTGGTGGAGACAATCTCACCTTGAGCTTTCTACCTGGAGATCATTTATTGAGTGAAATCCTTTACATTTGTAATTTTGGAGAGGTGATTATTGCTGGCCAAAATGCCACCATCAATTTGAACAATTCTGGTAGAGTGCTGTTATCCAATATCAGTGCATTGAGTATCGAAGGTTTGCATTTCACTGGAGCAGGTGATGAAAGTAGTTCAGGCTACATGAACATTTCTCAAGAATTATTTATCGCTGAATGCTATTTGGTAGACTTGAAATTGCTAAAGTTGGAAGCTTGTACACTCTGGATCACTCGTACGGTAACTGTGACGATTGAACAAGTTCTCTTTGTGAACAACACTAGCACTTACAGAGCATTATATGTTGAGGCTGATAATGTGTACATTGAAAAGAGTGACTTCTTCAGTAACAATGGCGGTGCAGTGAACATTGAATCAAATCAAATTGTTATTAATGGTTCAAGGTTCGATTCCAATACTGCTGTATGTGGTGGAGCAGTGTTTGTGGCCTCTGCAAGTGTGACTATCAGTTGGTGCAACTTTACAAATAATAGCGCTTATCATAATGGTGGAGCGATTAGATCTATGACCTACGAAAGTAACTTGTTCATTTCCAACTGTGCGCTACTAAACAATAATGCTATCATTGACGGTGGAGCAATTAGTATCTGGTTTGGGAGTGTCTCAATCTCCGACAGTGAGCTAGCGTACAACAGTGCTGCTGAATCTGGTGGAGCAATTAATATCTGGTTAGGGGGTGTCTCAATCTCCGACAGTGAGCTAGCGTACAACAGTGCTGAGAGAGCAGGTGGAGCGATTTCGATTTTGAGTGGAGAGTTACTAATATCCGATAGCGAGCTAACAAACAACAAGGCTGCAGTCTCTGGTGGAGCGATTGGACTTTACAGAGTTAATGCATCTATCATGAGCTGTAATATAACGGACAATGAAGCTGTAGTTGGTAATGGAGGAACTAGCGCTGGTGGAGCGATTTTGGCATTGATTGGAACTATATCTATCTCCAAAGTCATGATTAAAAATAACAGTGCTGATTTTGGTGGAGTAATTTCTGTTGCTGATGTGCCTGTTATCATTTCCGACTGTGTGCTCACCAACAACAGAGCCACCAAACAAGATGGAGTGATTGCGGTTGTTATCTCAACTTTGATAATTACTAATACAAGCATATTTGACAATTTAGAGGGTGAAAATATCATTTACGCAGTGCATTCTAACTTGTCATTTATAGGAGTTAACACCGTTAGCAATAATATAAACCCTGTGTATGCTCTAAGCAGTCGAGTGGAGTTCAATGGACCCACAACTCTCAGTAACAATCGTGGTGTGCAGGGTGGAGCCATCAGAGCAGTCCAGAGTCAAATCTATATCAATGCAGAAGGAGTGGTCATTTCTAACAATACTGCTACCTTTGGAGGAGGTGTGTTTCTGAGAGAGAGTACACTCTCTATTCACTATCCAATAGAGATATCCCATAACACAGCACAAAATGGTGGTGGGATTTATGCATACTCAAGCGAAATTGAATTTGATTCGAAGGTTACTACTGGTTGTATATTTAATCATCAGTTTGTCCTGTGTACATGTAGTGACATGGAACCTGTACTGTTTGTGAGTATTATAGATCGAAATGATGCTCAAAATGGAGGAGGTATTTATGCAGTCGCTTCAAACATCAAGGCCTTTTCTCACGCTCACGTCCACATCAAGTCAAACTCAGCAAACAATAGCGGAGGTGGAATTTATTTACGACAAAGTTCTAAGATACATATTCTGAAACAGGACGTGGAGCTAGAGCTTGGTAAAACGCTGGTCATACTAGAAATCTACAGTAACACGGCTCAATATGGAGGGGGGATATTTGTGGCAGACAGTACTGAGAGTGGTGTGTGTAGAGGAGAGGATGTAACTACTGCAGGAGATCTGCCACAAACAGAGTGCTTCATTCAAACTATAGATCTCTATGGTTTTGATAACAATTCTATTAAGGGTGTGATACCTTTGATCCAAGCTTTCTTTTCTTTATTAATGACTGGATTTAATGAAGAAGTTAAATGTTTGAACAGTGCAATCAATAATCGCAACACTTTTCTGACAAACAACACAGCTACCCAGTCAGGAGCAGATATTTACGGAGGTCTTTTGGACAGGTGTACGGTGGATGTATCAGCCGAACTCTCTTCATCAGACAATGGATTTGAGTACTTGAACAATACTGTGCATTATTCATGGATAGCTTCAAAGGCTGTCAGAGTGAAGTTGTGTAACACCACCAAGCAGACCATTTCTGTTAGAAAAGGACAAGCATTCACAATCAGTGTTATGGCTGTAGACCAAGCTGGAAATCCAATGAATAATGCCAAAATTCACAGTTCTGTTATCACTGAGAGCAGTAGAGTTGATCGTCTCAAAGAAGGACAAGCACAGCAAGAAGTTGGCAATCAGTGCACAGAATTAGAGTACAATGTATTCTCACAAGACAGCTCTGCTCAAGTGGAACTCTATGCTGATGGTCCATGCAACAATTTGGGAATTTCAAGACAAATTCTAAACATTTCTTTTCTAAAGTGTGAATGCCCTATTGGACTCAAGCCAATCATGTCCTCAATTGAGTGCAAGTGTGACTGTGATCCAGTCTTGCAACAAGAATATCAAATAACAAACTGTTCTGAGGATAATGGGACCATAAAATTGGAAAGCAATAACAACATATGGATAGGAGTGACTAATACCACTAACGGAAGTGGGTATGTTGTTAGTAACTGTACATTTGACTATTGTGTACTAAAACCAGTCAACATCAGTCTAAGCAACCCTGACAAACAGTGTGCCTACAATCGAAGTGGTGTCTTGTGTGGAGAATGTGAATCAGGACTGAGTCTTGTGTTAGGTACTTCACGATGTGAACTCTGCTCAAACACTTACCTTCTCCTGCTAGTCCCGTTTGCCCTGGCAGGCATAGTACTAGTTGTATTCATTCTCGTTTTCAACATTACCGTAGCAACAGGCACTATCCATGGGCTGATCTTCTACACTAATGTATTAGCTGCAAATCAGTCGATTTTCATACCTTTTCATAACCCTTTGACAGTTTTCATATCGTGGGTAAATCTTGACTTAGGTATTGAGACATGCTTTTATGATAGAATGAACTCTCAAGCAAAAGTGCTCCTTCAGATTGTCTTTCCTGCTTACCTGTTTCTTTTGATGTTCTTAATAATCATTTTAAGCAAGTACTTTGACTCATTTTCAAAGCTCCTCTCCAACAGGAACCCAGTTGCTGCCCTAGGCACACTCGTCCTACTCTCTTATTCCAAACTCTTACGGTTTATCATTGCTGCACTGCAATACAGGGTCTTGTATTATCCTGATGGTGCAACCAAGGTGTTGGATTTTCCCAACAATTCAAGTGATATAGTTTGGATGTATGACGGCAATGTGCAATATTTCACTCCCGGTCACGTCCCTCGGTTTGTTTTTGCCGCCATAATCCTCATTTCTGGTATATTGTTCACTGTAGTGCTCTTGTTTGGACAATGGCTTCCTCGCTGTTCAAAATGGAAGCTCATGAAATGGACTAAGAACACATACTACAATGGCTTCATGGATGCATACCATGCTCCATTCACTCCCAAGCATCGCTACTGGGTGGGACTGCTCCTATTTTCTTTGATCGCTCATAATCTAATAACAGCCTTTTTGGCTTTGGACACTTCTCTCCCCGTACTATCAGCTGGATCTATAACTGTTGGACTTAATATTTTCAAATCACAGAATTATCCAGTGTACAAAATACGATTCAATGATTTACTGGAAACACTCTTTTTCCTCAATCTTGCAATTCTAGCGTATGGTACCCTCTACATAGGAAGCATCAATGGGAATCAAGTCATAATATCCAACATTTCAATGGCAGTGGCTTTTATTTTGTTTGTGGTGATAGTCTGCTACCATTGTTACGAGTACATTTTGAAAACAGTTCCTGTTCTGCAAAATGCACTCAAACTGAGAAAACTGATTCCACGAGTTCGCAAACTGGAAAAGTACGAAATGGAGAACGAAACCTGGACAAACGCGGACAGATACACTGATGAAGCCATGGAAGAATCTGACCCTGATCATTCGCTGGACCAGCTGAGAGAGCCTGCCCTGGACGTACTAACCCCCCTCACCACGGAGGACTACAGACCAGCCCCTCCCCCTCCTCAAGCTACAGCTGACAATGCACCCAAAGTCACGCACACTGTCATCGATGTCGTGAAACAGTAACAGTAACATAATTATAGATGCACAATGACTTTAATTTTGTGGACTAGATTCAGTTACTTGTAACGACTTTGCTAGTTAACATAGCTTTGTGTATTGGAGCCTCTGCTCCACTGTCTTTGTTGTACTTATAGTATTTACAGTCTATAGAATGTTAATTGAATCAAATTAATCTTAAACTGTTGCACGCTGCTTGGTGCATGAACTCAGGGATACCTTCTTGGTATTTGAGTGGGTCAGCCCTACTTCCCCATTTTGTTTTTACACTTGTAATTATAGTGTAGTGAAATGTAATATTGATGCGGGGACAAAAATAATTGAATGATTCTGACACAAAAAGCAGTAAAAAACGATGATGATATTTGCAGCACCCCTTGTTGTTATTATGTACAAGAGTTTGTCATAATTCCTAGGAAGTCATTTGCTTATACACTGTTTGTCCATTCTTGTCAACTGATACTTGCCATTTAATGGTTGGTAATAGCGTTGTTTGCAGTGTCTCCTTGAGTTGTTGTGTGGTTGGTCTTTGTGAGGGAGAAGAGCTCCAGCACTCGTCAATGGTGGCCAGAACCAGTCGTATGTTCTGTGGTGTGTGTGGGCGTGTGGTGTGTGGGCGTGAGTATGTGGGGGGACATTGTATAAGAGCTAAACGAAATGTCGTTGAATGTTAAATCAAACGCTCTAAACTCTGGCTCTAGAAATAGCTAGCCTTAAATTCCCTTTTGTTAAATTGACCAATCACAGAACTTGTATCTAAGCACACCATTGGAAAGATAATTCTGAGAGCTATTGAATGCATAATATAGTTTTGACATTGGACAATCTGAACACAAATTACGGGCTCTCAAAGATAGCTATACCAAAACGAACGCTATATATATACAGAAATATATGAACTTAATATAATTGGTCACCTCATCTCTAGAGCATTGCTCTGGTAGAGGCGGTCTCTTTCCCTCCTCACAAACTATTCTCATCATATTGTCTCTAGTAGGTGTGGCTTCAGAGTCCAAGAGGTCAGAGTACGGTAGAGAGTGCACACTGTCCTCACCTGCACAAAATACAATAAACAATCCACAAATGTAAATTTTAGCGGGGAGAGAGTGGGATACAGTTTCTCTACATTCACAGAGCGTCCCGTCCCCTCACCTTGCACTAGGCAGCAATTGGCCACCTCCCATAGTATGAGTCCGAGGGAGTACACGTCTCCACTCTTTAAACCCTCGAACCCAGCGTCAGTAGTAGTAGCGGCTAATGCTTCTGGTGGGCGGTATCTCATGTCTGAGTGGGCAGTGTGACCACACCCACTGACACACCCACTCTGAGTCACTGACAAGGCAAAGTCACTCAGACAACATGAACCTGCAGAAGACGGAGAAGAAAAAAGTGTTGGGTAAAGATCATTAATGAATAAGCATATAAAATGCACATAGCTTCCCCAATGAATTTGAAGGATATTATTCAAGCACAAAAAATGCACATAGCTACAATTATAGATCACCTGACTTGTCCACGTAGACATTTTGACTGGTTAGGTTGCAGTGTGCAATGGATGGCTTCACCACCACCCCACCTCTGCTCTCCTGAGCTAGCACACTGTGCAAGTACTCCACTCCAGACACAAGAGAGCTAATCAACAGCAGAGCCTCTGATATCTCCAGTGTGCTTTTAACGAGGTGCTCCCTGAGGGTGCCCCTGGGGTGATACTCACTAATGAGGTAGAGATAGTTAACTGATTTCTTGAATACAGTGTCTGCAGCAATGAAGCTCAATATACTGTCATGTCTCATCAGTGGAAGCTGCTCGTGTGTGTGTGTGGGTGGTGTGGTGTGTGTGTGGTGTGGTGTGGGTGGTGTGTGATTGCAAGTGTAGGGGTGGGCAACAGCTAGCACATTTGGGTCTCTGCTTTGGTAAAAAGCAATGGATTTCAAACCATCATAAATCTTCACGAGTAATTATGCTAAAACACTCTAAGAACTACATATACCTATAGCTACTGAATCTCAAGACTGTATACGTAATAAGCATACCTGTAACCATGGTTACGATCACCATGCATACCTGTAACCATGGTTACGATCACCATGCATTCCATGCCCTAACCAGGCTACTAGCTACACACTGCTACTAACCTGCAGTATGGTAGACTCACACTGCTACTAACCTGCAGTATGGTAGACTCACACTGCTACTAACCTGCAGTATGGTAGACTCACACTGCTACTAACCTGCAGTATGGTAGACTCACACTGCTACTAACCTGCAGTATGGTAGACTCACACTGCTACTAACCTGCAGTATGGTAGACTCACACTGCTACTAACCTGCAGTATGGTAGACTCATACTGCTATACTAACCTGCAGTATGGTAGACTGCTATACTAACCTGCAGTATGGTAGACTCATTAGTCCAGAAGTGTTGATGCTTGACAGGGAACACGGTTACAGCCACTCTGTCCTCCCGCCATCGCCCAATATATCGACTACTAAACCCTCCCTTTGTCAGGTACTTCTCTAGCATTGTCTGTTGTGCTATAGAGCGTTGGACAAGCGGTGACAAGGGATCACCATAAAACATGGCCGCCTTTATGAGTGATCCTATACTCTCACCTGCACAGCAAAGGAGGGATATTAATCATCACTGATCTAAGCACCAAACAGTTTGAAACCGGACGTTATAATTAATATAATGATGCAGTTGACTTACTCTGTGGAAGAATGGCACGACAGTTGTTGTTAGTGTGTGCCGTACAGCGGACCTCGGGAGTGGGTGTGGCTTCAATGGTGGAAACAGGATGTTGTGTCTTTCTTTTTTGCCTCCGGTATAAGATACAACAGAGGGCGGCCACTACTAGAGATGCAATTACAATAGTACCTACGACAACCACCCCAATTACAACACCCAATAGAATAGCGTTGTCAGGCATTTCAGTGGCTTCTTCTGTACGTGTGTGTGTGTGTGTGGGCGGGACATACAATAAAATAGTTGTATAATTATAAGTAATTAGGGGGAGGGCCCTTTAATTACACAAGGGGCCCCCCAATTTGTCTGGCTCGCTTTGGTGGTGTCATGCAAGCATTCCTTAAGAATAAAGACTCTATAAATATTACTGAGAATTGAATGATATTCATAATCTTCTTTGATCTTCATAATCTTCTTTGATCTTCATTACCTTCATTTCTTAAGAATCGTTGATTTCCAGCACTTCTGACTAGGTTACAATGGTTGTTATGGCAACACTGAACGCTTGAATCTGATTGGTCGCACATTAGTGATGCTAGACTCGCAGGCAGACAACCCGTGATTAAATGATTGGAAACCTGTCAAAATGTTGAGATATATAATAAGTATTTGCACAACACACACACACAATGAACTATAAACACACGTTGTTGTATAAACAGTGTACACAACATTATTGTGTGTGTGAGCTCTCACAGTTGATGATGTGAAGCAAGCACCATCCTGTACGGTGCAGTAGGTAGTGTCCTTGCAGCCAGTGCAGTGACACTCTAGGCCTGTGTGTGTGTGTGTGTGTGTGTGTGTGTGTGTGTGTATGTGTGTGTGTTGGGCGTTGAATATCAATAGTGCCAACAAACCAATAGTCTTGATACCCAGCCAAACAGTCCACTAGCTGCTATATATAGTGAGTGAGACTGTCTGGCTGGTAGGAGGTTTAGAGTTCACATGTAAGCAAACAAATATGAGGATATGATGATGACGTATGTGGGTGGTGAGCTTTGACTGGTAGCTAACTATAGCACATGCACACAAGACTAGTGTCTGTAAGAGTGGGCGTACAATGGGAAGCCAGACAAAACACAACCACTTGAAGCTACTAGCACCATTCAACTATGCCTGCAAGACAGGCTGGCAGGCTATAGGCACCCTGGTAGCAAGACAGGCTGGCAGGCTATAGGCACCCTGGTAGCAAGACAGGCTGGCAGGCTATAGGCACCCTGGTAGCAAGACAGGCTGGCAGGCTGTAGGCACCCTGGTAGCAAGACAGGTGGACAGGCTTGGCCCTGTGTCTATGTACCCTCTAAAGTGCTAGTAGACACTACACTGAAATATGTACAATATTCTAAGAAATTCCAGCCATGTCCTTATCAATACCAACTCATCAGTCAGTCCAATAGCAACTTCTCTGGAAGGTATGCAAAAGTGAGGGAAATGAAAGAGGAAATGACATGCGTAGGACTCGAGCTGCATGCTCCATGCTGGCTAGACACATGGCAGGGCCGTAACTTGATTATACTCTGGAGCAAATTCCAGCTCTACACATTTGTACAGTAGATATCATAATAATTGCAGTTATTAGATATCCAAAGCATTTAAATTGGTGGATAGGTACACATTGCTACAAATTATCAGCAGTCGAAATATTGCCCAAACTGACGCGTGTGTAATTGGCTTCCCAGAGCCCTCCCCCAAATCAATGCTCTCATATACACTATGTCAGGATAATCATGGCACTAGCACTAGAGCTTGTATTGCATTAATTAATTAAACCATTCAGTGGAAGTAAAGCCACACTGTGTTTCACACTATTTAACAACGCCATTCACAGCTATAGGGAGATGGTTGAAGTAAGGTGATTCATAGATTGACTGTAAGGTAAGGTGATTCATATACCAAGGCTGTGATTGAGAAGCTATATAATGGAGCTAGGAATGCCAGACAGACTGACTGACTGGGCAGGGTGGTTGAGGCAGAAGATTAACTATTACACCACCACCCTAATGGCTTTAGGGCTCATAATTAGGGCGCAGATCCACCGTGCTTATGAGTCTAGAATAACAATGTGTTGCTTAACGAGAAACCTCCATACACATACATATTGGCATAATGGAGAGCTATAGACTCTTGTCCAAGTCTCAGCTATAGAGAGCAGACCACAACACAAGAGGGACTTGCTTTGATCTCCTCTGTGAAGTGGTGTAGGTCCATCTGTACCCTGAGCCACATCTAGCAAGCACACATCAGCCACATCTATATAGGCTGATCTATCTATCACCCCCAGCCACATCTATGCTATCATACTGCTATAGGGGTGCATGGGCTTCCCATGCAAGATCAGCTCAGGCAGTTCAAACAAACCACAGCACACACTTCACTACAAACAGACCCCCTCCCAAGGTAGGACCAACCACACACTTCACTACAAACAGACCCCCCCCCACTTATAAGACCCCCTCCCAAGGTAAGCAGCTAGGGCGAACATTAATTTTATAACTTCACAATTAATTACTGTTGGGGTGAAATTAGACAACACTGGTTAAGTTACAAAGGTGTAAATACAATACCATAAATCAACATTTGATAGTGTACCCACTGAGCTAGCGTCGCACAGACTGAGCTAGTGTATCCACTGAGCTAGCGTCGCACAGACTGAGCTAGTGTATCCACTGAGCTAGCGTCGCACAGACTAAGCTAGTGTATCCACTGAGCTAGCGTTGCACAGACTGAGCTAGCGTCGTACAGACTGAACTAGTGTATCCACTGAGCTAGCGTCACACAGACTGAGCTAGTGTATCCACTGAGCTAGCGTCACACAGACTGAGCTAGTGTATCCACTGAGCTAGCGTTGCACAGACTGAGCTAGCATCGCACACTATTTGGTCCCGTGCACCAGGCCATGCAGGACCTCTTGCGTGTGTAGGATATGGACAATGAGAGGATACATTCATTCACTTTAAAGGAAACCATGTACACTAGAAATGAATGAGCTTTGGACAATACAAAACGAAATAGATGATTCGCCATCAATATGCAATGTCAACTGAAGCAATTATCACATGTACCATTATTATATTATCGGTACCTCTATTTGCCCAACATTTGTATACATTGCATTCAAGAAACAAGTGGCTAATACAATAACAAAATAATCAGTAATACATAGAGTAGTCTATAGCTACTGCAATTCACCAGAAGACATTATGAGGCAGGGACTAATGACCATGTACGATACCATCATGTACACACACTTACTTGCTGCTGCAGCAGGATTGTGTTGAGGCAGACAGATGAGTAGTGCTGCACAGAGTAGGGCAGTAGTGATGGTCTCCATGATGTGAACTGATGATGGCAGCTAGCTCAGACTATTAATGCCATTAGAGGTGAGCAGCATATATATACACACTAGTGGTGGTAGCTCTGCTATAGACTAGTGGAGATGTTCTGAGATCAACAGTTGCAGCCAGTGTGGCGGGATGCTGGCGGAGTCGCCCTGGCTGGACACGGTCTGTGTGTACTGTCACACTGCAGACACACAGGAGCATTCCGATCATTCTAGCCACGCGCTTGAGTATATTCATAGCAGCTAGCTAGCCCAATATATTGCAGCCAATCACAACAGTCCATTATTCATGCAAGCCCAACCATGCAGCCATGCAGCCATTAGTAAGAAGAGCAATTTATGAATGCAAAAATGAATGGTATGGTATACAAATCTACTGAATTCAAAA
Organism: Halichondria panicea; assembly: GCF_963675165.1. NCBI lineage: Eukaryota > Metazoa > Porifera > Demospongiae > Suberitida > Halichondriidae > Halichondria > Halichondria panicea. The sequence continues at coordinate 2,048,366 of NC_087382.1, read as the reverse complement.
CAACACTATCATTAGAGTCTGATTAGAATGACGATGCTATAGCTAGCTACATGTATATACACTGTTTGTTTGATAGTTTGAGCACTTTCCTCAGGCACAACTCTTGCAGTAGGGTCGTCCCAACTTGGCAAAGAAAGTTGATCCTTCCAGAGGATTCTTACAACCCTGCATGAGGAGGATAACAGGGTGGGGGGTAATAGAGGCAGTGTGGGGGGTAATAGAGGCAGGGTGGGAGATAATAGAGGCAGGGTGGGGGTAATAGAGGCAGTGTGGGGGGTAATAGAGGCAGTGTGGGGGGTAATAGAGGCAGGGTGGGGGTAATAGAGGCAGTGTGGGGGGTAATAGGGGCAGGGTGGGGGTAATAGAGGCAGTGTGGGGGGTAATAGAGTCAGGGTGGGGGGTAATAGGACAAGCAACTGCTATACATGCATCGATTCTTTAGTGAGGTTTCAAGATACTTACACTAGACAAACTTCTCCAACTACTGACAAATAATTGAAGTTTTTATAGACCGTACCTCGCAGACAAAGCAGGCCGAGTGCCAAGTTCCCTCCAGAGCTTCTATCCAGAGCTCCCCTCCACCGATCTTGCCCCCACACCCACTGCACGTAGCACCATACAGAGAGCCAAAGCAGTCAGCACAGAAGAGCAGGTTGTTCTCCATATTGAACCCTTCTCCTGGACAAGGGGATATCATTGTAGTTACTACCAAATCAAGCTATAGCTTTATACACAACACTATAGCATCCATGTGGGGCAAACAACATTGATGATCATTACCACACAAGCACAATACATATGGTAAAGATCATCACATGTACAGCTACGATACCTATCATTACAAGATATAATTTATGCACGCGGTAAAGATCATCAGTTGTACTGCTCACCTTTGGACAGGTCAGTGCTACATCTGGAGCAAGTGAAGTGTTCCTGGTGCCAGTGCAACCCCACTGCACTCACACATGGCTAATAGGAGGGGGCGGGCGGTAATCACACACACACACACACACACACACACACACACACACACACACACACACACACACACACACACACACACACACACACACACACACACACACACACACACACACACACACACACACACACACACACACACACACACACACACACACACACACACACACACACACACACACACACACACACACACACACACACACACACACACACACACACACACACACACACACACACACACACACACACACACACACACACACACACACACACACACACACACACACACACACACACATTACTCACCCCGAGTATTTGCTTCTGACAGAAATGGCAGCTCTGGGCATTAGATGAATAGCAGTCCTCACAGATGATCTGGTCATCCTCAAACACAAAGGTGGTGTTCTGCAGAGTCTTGGAACAAGTAGAGCAAGTGAAGTGCTCTGGATGCCATACCCGCCCCATAGCACTAGCAAAGGGACCTCTGTGTGTGTGTGTGTGTGTGTGTGCTCTGGATGCCATACCCGCCCCATAGCACTAGCAAAGGGACCTCTGTGTGTGTGTGTGTGTGTGTGCTCTGGATGCCATACCCGCCCCATAGCACTAGCAAAGGGACCTCTGTGTGTGTGTGTGTGTGTGTGTGTGTGTGTGTGTGTGTGTGTGTATATGTGTGTGCTCTGGATGCCATACCCGCCCCATAGCACTAGCAAAAGGACCTCTGTGTGTGTGTGTGTGTGTGTGTGTGTGTGTGTGTGTGTGTGTGTGTGTGTGCTCTGGATGCCATACCCGCCCCATAGCACTAGCAAAGGGACCTCTGTGTGTGTGTGTGTGTGTGTGTGTGTGTGCTCTGGATGCCATACCCGTCCCATAGCACTAGCAAAGGGACCTCTGTGTGTGGGCGTGTGTGTGTGTGTGCATGGGCATATATTACTGTAACTTTTTGAACTACCCATTCGTATTTTAATATTCGTACAGCTCAGGATAGTAGTTTTAATTTTTGTATGCTGCTCTTCAGTACGAAATAATTATACGAAAATTCCACCGTACGAAAACAATCCGCTACACGGTAATTCGATAGTGACATGCTCTCACCTGATTGGCTCGTTGCAGCTCGCACACACTCCTTGACGCTGGACCACCTTACCAGGGGCTGCACAGAGGTCAGAGGTCAACACAACACAGACAGGTACACATGTAATTGCCAGACGTGTTTCATTTTTTAATTAATATTTAAACTCACTAGTTTGTCCGGTAGCGGCAGTGGTGGTGGGTGTGGTCGTGTGAGGGGGCGGAGGTTTGGGGATGGGAGACCCTTTAGGGACTTTGACTGTTGTCATGGTTACCTTGGACGGGGCATTACTAGGAGCTGCGGAAAATTTGATAATTTTAACAATTACTTTATTTACTTGATCAATAGTAGCAGCTCTAGCGCATGTGTAAGTTACCCTGAGGCCTTTCAGAGGTTTTCCTGACGTTTCCATCATCCAACACGACATTCTTCATGGCTTGTGTGGGTGGAGAGGTCCCACTGTGGAGGGGGGGTGTCAAGCAGTCACAGTGTCACTCATACGAACTAAACCACACAGCTATATCATACTAATCCACTGGCTGCCATGGTTACCTGAGCACGCTGGGAGTGGGGGTTTTGGTGACATGAATCCTCTTGAACGCTGGAGATTGTTGAGTGGAGCTGCCACCAGTGTCCAGGCCAGAGTCAGGGCTGAAGGGGTTAAACATATCATGTGATAGACCTCCCAGGACCAAAGGGGTTAAATATGACATGCGATAGACCTCCCTGCTTTTAAAAATTGGTGGATTTCGACTAATTAATCACAAAACTTGTATCTAAGCACATCATTGGAATGAAATTAAGCTATTGAATGCATCAAATAGTTTGAAATTGGACACTCCGTACACAAAGTACAGGCTCTACAAGATGCTGCTATGCCTTACACCACACTAGATGGCTGTGCCTTGGGTTCGGGTGATTTTGGGGTAGTGCTGAAACTAGCTGAGGAGATGGTGACTTGCTGCCGTACAGGACCTTTGGTTGTCGTGGGAACAGGGGGTGGTTTAGGACGGTCCCCGGCATCAGTTCCATCATGCCCAAACTTGGGTTCATTCTGAGGGCTGGCTGGAGGCTCCCTACATAAGGGGGGGGGGGTGGTGCTTATAGAGGTGGGCTTAACTACAGGGGGGGGGGGGTGCTTAACTAGAGGAGGTATTGTAGGACAAGTGATTCTCCATTGTAAATGAAGCATGTTATGCAGTCAAAACAGGACATATTTGTATCAAACAACACATGACAGTCCATCAGTGCTCTTACTTGGATAGAGTTAGTCTCAGGCTAGTTCCTGTGGTCTTAATGAGCATCATAGCATCAGAGTGATGGACTGACTCAGTTGACTCTCCATTGATGGCAGTGATGTAGTCCCCAAACCTTATACCTCCCTTGGCAGCCTTGCCTCCAGGGGTAATCTAGTATGCCCATATAAGGTAAAGATAGCATTGTTATCATGCCAGTCATACCCCCCACACAACAATGTACAGAATGTGTTGTCACTATTCAAACAAACACTTTCACTCTAGATCATTGCCGCCGTTCACAACACCCACACACACACACCCACACACCCACACGCACACACCCACACACCCACACACACACACCCACACCCACACAGCTATCATGATAATCTTGTTATTAGTGTACTTGTTGGCAGGTGTTGTTGAAACCAGTGACAGTGAAACTAGTACATGTAGCATATCAAGAAATAGTGACCACCAATGTATGTGCTCACTGCAACAAGTTAACGAATAGCCACGCACACGCAACATTAATACTCAGTTCATGGCCAAAAATGGCAGCCTAATAATGACTAGTACTGACAAAGAACTAGACTAGTTATAAGCCACACGCACACGCACACACACACACACCCACACACACGCACACACACACACACGCACACACACCCACACACACACACACACACGCACACACACCCACACCCACACACACACACACACACACACACTACGATGCATGCACTAACGTACGAATGTTTACTAAATATTGGGAAGAGCTGAATGATAATACAGTATTAGCGTGTGTGCTCACCTTGGAGACCTTCAGTGGAGACCTAAAGTCCTTCCCCCCGGACAGAGTGAATCCCCATGGACCACCACCCGACATTGCCAGCTCTCTTGTAGCCATCACAGGACACAGTCTACACAAGGCCAAGGTGAAGGAACATGTGCAATGGTGGATATGATACTATAACCAGCTAGTGCTATAACTTATAGCTGGATTTTATGAATCTATAACACACGGCTAACAAGAGCCTTACATACTATAATAGCTTACCTTTAGTGCAGTACAGACTAGCGCTCCAGAGCTTGTGTGTGTGATCGTGTGAAGCTTTCTCTGCGGTGATGATTGAGGGGGCGTTACAAACCGCATACCGGAAAAATTTCATTTCCGGTTGAGTTGTCACGAGGGCGACTATTAGTAAATCCATTGCTCTGTTATTCGAGACCACCCGCATCGCCTTGGAAACCTTTTACACGAGGAGCCCCGCCCCCCTTTCTCTCACTTGCAACTGAGCTGAGACAGCCGGCCACCTTCTTGATCTTGAGACCACCACAGCTAGCTAGCTACAGTACTGGTCTACTGTGTTTGTGCTGCTATGAAGAGTGCATCTTCTGTAGAAGTGAGACCCCACTCCAATATAACTAGTACACAGCTAGTCATGTACTGCATCAGCATGTAATATTATTTTATAATTATGTTAGTGTATTATGTGCTTGGCCGGCCATTGGGCATGGGGCATGGGGCATGGGGCATGGGGCATGGCGTGGTATGTATCTTATTATTATACGATTAGAGAGAGGCCAATTTATGGCCGTTCTCTTATTTAACACCAGGTCCCCTTCATTATTTGAGTATTATACGACCACTCTCTGGTTTGCGTGTGTCCATCACTTGACACTTGATTCCCCTCTGCAGAAGTTGTCCAGTACTAGCACTGACTTTGCTAGTCGAGTCAAGAACCTGATATCCAACAGTCCCCTAATCAAGAGAAGGAGATCGATGTCTCTACACTCTGCACCATTGTCAAGTGAGCTAGCCCCACTAATAACTATGATTCCCAGAGCTATCCAGTGGTGGCTGGATGTGTTCAATCCTATTCAGTACACAAATTTGGGTCTTTCATGTGGTAAACTAGAAGACCTCAGAGGTGATCCTTTCTATCAGAGGTGGTTAGTACATCCCTGACTATTACTGTGCATGTACCACTGTAAACTTTGTTACTTTGTTTGCCCCTCCCCTTTATTAGACAAGGTGTTTGGTGTCCCACTGGAGCTGCTGTGGAGAGGGGATGTCCCTTTCATTATACGCAAGATAGTGGGCCACATTGAGCAGAATGGTCTGGACACAGAGGGAATATATAGAATCAATGGAAACGCCAAAAATATTGAGAAGTTGAAGTCATTATTTGACAAAGGTATCTATAATTATTATACCAGCTACTGGACCAGTGTGTTGATGGACAGTGTGTTGAATGGTTTAATTGTCCAGTTGGTGATGCTAATTTTGAGGGAGAGGATATTCCGCCAATAGCAGGTCTCCTCAAGCTATTCTTGGTGAGGGCCATTGACCATCTGTACACCTACGTTGTATGCAACCCCCCCACACCCACCCCACACCACACACACACACACACACACACACACACACACACACACACACACACACACACACACACACACACACACACACACACACACACACACACACACATACAGAGAGAGCTACCAGATGCTGTGATCCCTGGCTCTAAGATGTCAGAGTTCCTCCACCTGCAACAGAGCTCTCCCAGTGAGCCCTCACCTGAAGCTATCTCTGCCCTCAAGGCTCTGATCCACACTCTCCCCCCTGCCAACTATGCAACTCTGAAATATCTAATACAGCATTTGGCTAACGTTGCTGCTCACAGAGATATGAATAAAATGACTCCGGTATCTTTGTCCATCGTTTTCGGGCCCAATATATTTCACTGTGGAGATGGGATTCAAGGTTTGCAACTGCAGGGATTTAGTAATTCAACAGTTTGTCGAATGGTGTTGTATCATGCTGTCTTGTTTGGAGGAGTGGAGGAAATAAAGATACACAAGAGGTCCTCCCCCATTAGACCACGACCATACTCTGAGCATGTTGCAGACAAGAAAACCCGACCAGTAAGTCATGTAAGTCACCCCCACCAGAACTTTGATCTGAGCATGTCATGTGATAGAGCTTGTCTAGAACTACAGAATGCATCTCTTAGTTGATCTAAACTGAAGTTATGAGGTAATTGCCAAAAGTAATAATTTTCCTTTCCTCTGGTTACAGGAACAAACTCTCTCACCAATCCGAACATTTGATTCGACCTCTGACCTCGAGCGTTCGTATTCTGAGAAAAGCATTGATGAAGCCATACTTGAGCGCACAATGTCCCCTGTTAGCCCTGCCCACCTACATGAGGGAAAATCCCCCTCTCAAGAGAATATTCCTGTCATCAACGAAGATTCCTCTTTCCAACGACAATACGCTAAACGAGGATTAAAGTACACACAACGCTCCTCAGAAGATGAACAGGTCAAAGGTCAATCCAGCGATAGTTCAGATGTCAGAATGCCCTCACCCATCGAAGGTCAAGGTTCACCATCTCACAGTAGATCAGTTTACAAGAGATCCCAAAACTCTGCAATGAGCATGCTCAGTAGCGACAATATGTCCGCCTCATTGCTGAGCAGTCTAGGGGACAGTCCCCATACCTCTCCCACCATCACACCGCGATCATCAAGGTACACTATATTCAAATATCACTAGCTAATAATATGATCATTTCTCTACAGAATGGTTGACACTGCAATAGAGCAATCAATACAACAGTACCTCTTCCAGCCTGGAGCCACCGCTGCACAGGTACACACGTTAGCTAGTGTATAGGCCTGGAGCCACTGCTGCACAGGTACACACGTTAGCTAGTGTATAGGCCTGGAGCCACCGCTGCACAGGTACACACGTTAGCTAGTGTATAGGCCTGGAGCCACCGCTGCACAGGTACACACGTTAGCTAGTGTATAGGCCTGGAGCCACCGCTGCACAGGTACACACGTTAGCTAGTGTATAGGCCTGGAGTAAGCCTCTGGCATTAGGTGTTTTCGTTTGCTACCATTTTGAGTATAGATTGTCCAATTTTAAAATGCATTCTGTAGCTCTTCTATAATTACAGATGGTGTGTTTACTTGTGTTGTCCTGTGTACAGACTCCTACTAAAGCTGACGTGTATGGTCTATTACTGCCAGAGAAATACCAACAACAACCCAGCCATCATATTGAACCAGTTGTGAAACGCCGTCGTACCTCAGACGTCAAGAAAATGCGCCACAGAAAGAGCTCCCTCTATAGTGACACTCCTCCACCAATGGCTGCCATGGAGGGCACTGCTGGCATGGAGGGCACTGCTGGCATGGAGGGCACTGCTGGCATGGAGGGTGCTGCTGGCATGGAGGGTGCTGCTGACCTAGAGGGTGCTGGTGACCTAGAGGTGCAGATACGCAGTGTCAGTCCAGAGCATTGTGTGGAGACAAGACAAGTACGTCTCTCAGAATTAGTGGCACGGTTTGAGAATGAGGGGGTGGATGGTGATGGAGTGGAGGGGGTAGATGGTGATGGAGTGGAGGGGGCGGTAGATATGAAGAAGTGGAAACCTTCTAACAAGGCGTTTGAAATGTTTGAAAAGAAAGGACTTGTGATTGCAATGGTGAGATATGACTCTACTGTGCCTCTTATTGATGTGCTCTGTCTGTGTAGGCTGGAGCTCCAAGAGTATCATTCGCTTCCACTACTACCACCATTAGTCCAAGCCCCTCCCCCTACACAAGCCCCACCCACCACACAGGTTACACCCACCAATCCAGCGGCACACTGGCTAGTGATGACCTCACAACTGTCTCCAAGCTTCTCTCCACTAGCACCAACGAAGATGAGGTGAGTATATTTAACGAAATTTTGTTTGATTAAATTTCTTATTTTTGTAGGATGTTTTCACATCTCCCGCCCACACCACACACCACACTGGCACACAAAGCACACCCTCCACATCTGATGACGTTTTCTTATCCGACAGTGGGAATCTAGATATTGTGAAGAGAGATGCAATGCTAGTACATGTGAGCCACCACCCACACACACCCCCACACACTCCCACACATACACCCACACACACACAGGCGAATCTGTCTCGGCCTAGGGGTCCGGCCAACAGACGCAGACCCTCACACTCACCGAGGCCTTCACTAGAAACCAACCAATCAGATTCCTCGCCCGTCCTAAAGGATGAGCTGCCGCTAGTATGGCCCTCGGAGAGGTCAAAGGTGACTGAGGGTTGGCATGATGACGTGGACTCGGGAGAGTTGAGTGTGCAGGAGATGACAGCAAGATTAAATGGTACAGTGGATTGCAGTGGACTTGCTTTTATTAGCAAACATTGGAAGATATCATACTTTTAGCCTATATATTCTAGGGAGAGTGTACAGAAAATGTTATAGCAAGTACACCCACCCCCCCCCCCCACACACACACACACACACACACACACACACACACACACACACACACACACACAGTTCTCAAACGTGAGGTTCGTGGCTTTGAGGCACAATTTTTCTCCACTCACCTTCGTAAGCCGATTGGAGATGAGAAAGGACCAATCAAATATCTGCTAGAGGAAGCATCTTTTCTCAGAAAGCAGCTCAAAGGTTAGTACCACGCCCCCCCCTCGTTTAATAATGGTTTGGAAACTCTTTCAGCTGCCATAACTTGAATTTCGTGGATCCAATTTCAACGATTTTACGATTTTCTGAAAGCTTAGAAAGAGACCTTTCAAATGGCATCATCAAAAATCATATTTGAGATATAAAAGTATTTGCCAATTTGGCGATACCATGGATTATACATGTAGCCCATGGTCCAAGGCCGAAAAATGACCCCAATAAAATTTACATCATTTGAAAGGTCTCCTTCAGAAAAATATCGTAATATTTTTGACTTTGTATCAACGGAATTCAAGTTTATTAACAGCCGTTTTGTGTAGCTATCTGGAGCCCATAATTTGTGTTCAGAGCTCTGGTAATGACTATTCCAATGGTGCGCTGTGTATACCATGTTCACTATTGTCCAGGTCTGCGAGAATTATCCAGGAGTGATCAACTGGACAATCCCGCCACTAGTGATGATACAAGACTAACCTCTCCTCCAAGTAGTACTAGCCAACCACAAGAGGAGTCTGTCACACTGACCCAACCCACCATTATCAGTGGCTCTGTGAATGAAGAGGATGCTAGACTGAAGGGAACTCTCAACAAGTTAATGAATGGTCTGGATAATAGGAGACAAGCTAACACAAGACCCGGGGACCTTTACGTGAGTAGAATGTACTCTCAATAATAATACCTACTAGCCTGATGCTACTATAATTATGAGTACAGCTTATGTGTATAATTATGTGGTCTCTCACACACGCCCACACACACGTACAGCTCATGAGTGTTGATCAGTTAGGTCAGGAGAAGCGTGATATTCAAAAAGCTCTGCTCCAGTTTGAGAAGGTGCACGGACGACCCTCCAGCCGCCATGACAAGGAGACCATGAGACCACTCTATGATAGATATAGACTAGTCAAGAAACTGACGAGTGCAGACCACAAGGGCAATGTAAGATCATAGTGTATATAGTGGTGCCTCATTAACTGCTTATGGAACTACTTCCATTCTCTAACATGTGTACTCCCCCCCCCACTATAGAGCCCCTCCCGCCATTCCCTGGGACCACTAGAGTCGACTACAGACACTCTACCATCAGTGACTCTGTTACACTCGGCCACTCTGAGTGGTCTACCCAACAGTGTGATGGTGAGGGCTAGTATCACTGTGTGTATGTGCGTGTGTGTGTGTGTGTGCGTGCGTGCGTGTGTGTGTGTGTGTGTGTGTGCGTGTGTGTGTGTGTGTGTGTGTGTGTGCGTGCGTGTGTGTGTGTGTGTGTGTGTGCGTGCGTGCGTGCGTGCGTGCGTTAGCATTGCTTGGGTGTATTGCAGGCACCAGGAGTGGAGGTCAGTCAGGTACAAGAAATATTGACTGACTCACAACTTAAGAAAGCTACAATGTAAGTTTCTCACTAATAATAATTATTGCAATTACTCTGTGTCTGCAGTGAAGAGCTGATTCAGCAAAACAAATTATTATTGGGGACTAAAAAAGAGCTACGAATTTTACTGAGGGAATTTGAGACTAAATATGAGACTGACAATGGACGGTAAGTGTATATTGAATGAGTATTATTATTATTATAGAGTGTGCATGTCTTGTGCTCCCAGGGCAGTGGTGAAGGAGGAGAGAGGAGGCATGCAGGAACACTACACTCAATACAAGGTATCATTATTATAGGATCGTGTGCGATACAGTGTAGCAGGTCATTTAACATGGTCAATTCCACTAAAATATTCTATCCTCCAAAATATACGCTAACTTCAGAAATTGAATTTGTGAACATTTAGACCCTCAAAATTACCCGCTAGACGGTACACACAGTCCTACTCATGTATTACTACACGGTACATACAGTGCTACTCATGTATTACTACACGGTACACACAGTGCTACTCATGTATTACTACACGGTACACAGAGTCCTACTCATGTATTACTACACGGTACACACAGTCCTACTCATGTATTACTACACGGTACACACAGTGCTACTCATGTATTACTACACGGTACATACAGTGCTACTCATGTATTACTACACGGTACACACAGTGCTACTCATGTATTACTACACGGTACACACAGTGCTACTCATGTATTACTACACGGTACATACAGTGCTACTCATGTATTACTACACGGTACACACAGTCCTACTCATGTATTACTACACGGTACACACAGTCCTACTCATGTATTACTACACGGTACATACAGTGCTACTCATGTATTATTCCCACTCTGCAGGATGTTAAAACCAAGCTCAAGATTGTTGCCGCTCAATTGAGCAAGAATTTGCCACAAAAGACAATCTAATATAACATTGTAATTATCTATTTCAGTATTTTTAACCCTTCTCAGTGTGTAGTTCATGTACAAGCAGTTTCTGTTATTATGCACGAGTAAAGTTAGTCTCATGAATCAGCCGCCGCCATTCCTTTAGAACACCGTCTGAGCACTCTTGATTTGGATATTTACGCATGGTAAACACTTCATACGTAGAAGCATAAGCAAGCCAAGCAGGGATCCTGGCCTGGGCACAGAGTTAGCACAACAAGCAATATGTGAGAGTTGATGTTGGCCAACCATGGTTTTAATTAATAGAGAGAGATGCTTTCGCTTGACACGCAAATATGTGTGGGCGTATATAAGATCATGAATTTAATTACTCACAAAACCATATCATGGTTGGCCAACCTTAATTATACTGCCAATGGAATGTTGATTGCTCACAATTAAAACCATGCATGATTGGCCAACACCAGCTCTCACTAGTATAGAGACTGGCCGACCAATCAGAACAACTGTGTTCATTGAGTAGCCATGGCAACTGTCAGTGAACAATGTGTGTACCCTTGGATTTATACTCAATTAATCTCAAAATCAGTTTTATGTCAATTAACTAATTAATAATATTATTGTATAAGAAGCACAGTGATGTCTTCCATTCTATTGCTCTGAGTGTATTTTGACTTTGATAAACATTATTTCAACAAAATTAATTCAGAAAATGAGTGCATGTGTGTAACAATAGCAACAGAATACATTAATAGAAGCCATAGTCATAGTCATAGTCATAGCTTGTGTCGTTGTTCATCGTGCGTCAAATACAATAACTAGTTCACTGTCAAGGAATAATAATAACAACAACAACACAAGTGTACCAATACTGACACTGCTAACACACACACACACGAGTGTACCAATACTGACATTGCTAACACACGAGTGTACCAATACTGACATTGCTAACACACAAGTGTACCAATACTGACATTGCTAACACACAAGTGTACCAATACTGACACATTGCTAACACACGAGTGTACCAATACTGACATTGCTAACACACAAGTGTACCAATACTGACATTGCTAACACACAACTAAGTAAAGTATCATATAATTATAGCGTGAGATTTTCGAGGCACTTAAAATGTCATGAATGGCCTATCAAAGCATTTTGTTGAGTTAAATGATGTTGTGTCTTCCGTTAGCATTCCGTGAACCAGGCAACTCACGATAACAGTAAAGGTCAAAGGTGTGCCCTCAAACATTTCACGCTATACAGTATTAAGAGTACAAGTAGCTATAATTATATACTGGTACGGTATACACATGATTATTTTGAGGATACTTCTTTTGGTTCGTTTCTTGTACATGATTCTGTAGCCACACTCTTGACAACGAATCGGATCCCTCGGCTTCACCTCATTCTCACTGTGACATTCTGTGTGTGTGGGTGGTGTGGGTGGCGTGGGTGTGTGTGTGTGTGTGTGTGCATACCTCCACAGATATATGTCATGGGTTGCTTGGATTGGTTGGGGGGAGCATTGGGGTTAGGTGTAGCTCCTCCTGATGCCGCTGGTGTGCCAGGATCCATCCTTATTTACTAGCTGAAAAGGTCGTCAAGCTTCTGCACCATAAAAGGGGCGGGGCTGGTCTTGCATGGGTTGGAGAGACACTGCGCATGCGTATAATTTATCACTCGATAGATTTCGCAATCTACCGCAATACTCGCAACACCTTGTAGCTAGTACTCCTGCGGTCCTCCATGGGTGGGAACTGTCGGTCTCCATGGCATCTCCTTGGAGACTTTGACGTCAATGGCCTGGAATATTCCCAGATCCAGTTCCAGAAGCTCAGTTCCTTTGAAGCTTGAGGAAGAAGCAAAGTGGCTTACTGGAAGAGGTGAGTTTCTTTGCTTATACTCGCATGTTTGCAGGAATGTTAGGCTAGGAAGCCTTTTGGAGCATTGTAGCATTGTTTGCTGTCTATTTGGTCATGTTTTACTGATTGTTATTGACTTGATTTTTTGCAGAACCATCGCGAGCCTTCCACTGTGTTGCAGAATCATCGCGAGCCTACCACGGTGTTGCAAGAACCATCGCGAGCCTTCCACTGTGTTGCAGAACTATCGCGAGACTTCCACTGTGTTGCAAGAACCATCGCGAGCCTTCCAAAACCAACACAACAACGCAAGCCTTCCAGCGGACTATTGTAAGTTGAAACAGTACCTCTGCATGCTCAGTCGCTTGTTGCACGTGTACGCGCACGTGTATGTTGTTCCAGCTATTAGATCGGTTGTTCACTCTCTGGCCTCTGATCTTTAATATCGGTGTTGCATTGTTTGTTGAGAGTGGAAGGTTTTTGGTCTTGTGTTTAAGTACGTGTGGCCCCTTCTTGACTGTGAGGTGTGTAGGCAATGCAGCTTAATAGATACATACTTGCCAGCAAAGCGCACGTTAAATGCATGTGTGCATGGCTAAACTCGTGTCGACAACGCTCTTTATATACTGTTTATATACGCGTGGCTAAGAGTCTATTACCTGCATGGCCTTGAACCCTTAGGGGGGGGTGGTGTCCGTCTATAGCACTCAAGTAATCAATCAGAATGTGTGTGGAAGGTTCTTCAACAGCCGGGTTGCAGGACAGCATCTTCTTGTTCTTGGAACCGTTGTCGAACCAGCCTTTGGGGTGCAATGATGGATTACTCATGGCATTCCAGTCTACGGAGGGAGCACTTTGCTGTTAGTACCTGCCTAATGGGAAAGCAGCACAGGGTATGTTCCTCCGGGAGCATATCCTGCCATAATAGGGAGTGTTGAGATCTCGTTATCAGTTCCAATAGTTAGTTAGCTAGGATCATTAGAATAGCTAGCTATAGACAACTGCTGCTTCTTGGCTTATGCTAATCTGTTATAACGGCTTTTTTAGGATCTTAACTCTGTGCCTACTGCACATGGAATTGGTAAGTTCAGGCTTTAACTAAACCTAGGTGTGCCAAGGGAACTGTAGCCTTTGACTGGGTTAGTGAAGAGTAGTCTTGAGCACTTGTGCAAGCCTTGCGTGCCAGGCTTGTTGCAACTGGAGTCGACAAGGGCTTCAAGAGCAAGGAGGTGTTGTCTCTGAGAGTCTGCTGTTGATGAACCATCCCACACATTCTGGTTGATTACTTCTGTGCTCAGTTAATGGTACTCACAGTCACAGGGTTCCTTCAGTTTATTATGCCCTTACTGTATTAGTCCCTTGGGCAAGGAAACTACTGGTGGTGGTTGGTTTATTATGGGAAGTTCTGTCTTCTCTGCACAGTTGGTTTGACACAATGTTTGATTGTCTGGTATTGTGTTGATAATAATTATCTGGTGGTCTTGTGGTGCAGTCTTTGCTGTTGAATTGATTGATTTGTTGTCATCTCTTCTCTGCACAAAGCACTGCTGATTGTTTGGTGTTGGATTGTGGGAGTATTGATAATATAATGTATTATTGGTGATGTTTTGTCAGCTGTGGTGGTGATTGGCTGGTAGTGTATTGTGTGGAGTGGATGGTTTTGTTTGAACTGCTGCTCTCAATGTAACCATGCATTTGCTTGTTCTCTTGCAGCCACAATGCACACACACACACAGCTCCTCCTACTAGCTACTGTACTAGTGTTCCATTCTCTCACTGCTTTTGTCTCCCCTCTCCCCCAGGTACAGACAAGCCATGCTGCTCTGGGATCCAGGGAGGATCACTAACCTCATCAATGACTGCATGTTCTGTATAATTATATTGCAGGGTATGGAAGGGGGCGGGGCTTGGCTGTACGCCCCCACATCTCTTTAGGGGCGGGGCTCGGATCTCACCGCCCACTTACAAGTCCAGTGTGCATGTATGTATGGAGACATTCAAGATGAGTATGGCTGGTTACATGTACAGTGTCTTTCATACATTCCATGATGTATAGGTTGATGTCTGCACAACAAGAGGAGTAGCTCCATTGTGTACAGTATATCCTTGAGAGGCCACGTACCCTAACTGCATCTATAATTATACAAAAACAGGCTAGCTTTGTTGTGTGGCAAGTCTTTCATGCTCTCTGTGTAGGTTGATGTGTGTGGAGAGGAGCCACTGTAACAGCATACAGCATACACACAGATGAGTAGCTAGCTTTGTTGTGTGGCAAGTCTTTTATGCTCTTGTGTAGGAGGTTGATGTGTGTGGAGGAGCCACTGTAACAGCATACAGCATACACATAGATGAGTAGCTAGCTATGTTGTGTGGCAAGCCTTTCATGCTCTCTGTGTAGGTTGATTGTGTGTGGAGGAGCCACTGTAACAATACACACCAGATCAGTAGCTAGCTATGTTGTATGGCAAGTCTTTCATGTTCTCTGTGCAGGTTGATTGCATGTGGAGGAGCCACTGTAACAGCATACACACAGATGAGTAGCTAGCTATGTTGTGTGTCATGTCTTTACGATACCTATACTTACAGGTTGATTGCTTGGGATGGACAGCAGTAACCAACACTACAAGCAGCTCAACTCTTATTCTCATTACAAATTGTTCCTTGGCTTTATAATTTGTATGACAATTATGTTTAATATTTTTATGTATTATAATACAATATAGTTAAAATAAGTTGGTAATGGATAATGATTTCAGTACACAGTATTACTACAGAATCTCATATTTCTCGTTTAAATCCTTCAATTGATGAGAGATAGATACGTGACTCAGTAATTCGTGACATCATTCAGCCAACACCTCCATATACAGAGTCCCTTCTGATGATATGGGGCTGGTGGTCAGTCCTGCACACAGAATCAGTATCATTATAATTACATGCATATCATTATATACACAATGTACACATGCACAGTCAATGATCAGTATGTTGCACAAAATTAATTATCACCCAAAATGCTAGTCTGCTTTGAATTTTGCTAACAAAGTGACGCTACGTGATGAGTATCAACAAAATTTATAAGCTTTGAGCATTACTTTGCAAAAACATTTTGCTTGTACCCAGCTTTGAAATTTTAGGCATCAATATCAAATTTTGGTAAAGATCATTAGATTAAGTTTTGCATAAGGATGTTGACTTAAAAAATGCATGGGTAAAGTGAACAGTTCAACACAGAGAACCAGGATAGTCACATAATTTTTGGGAATAATCGGATGAGAATAATAGGCAAATTTTCCCAAGAATGAATAATGGATGAAAGAATGGATAATGGGCCTATTCTGGAGTGACTGTATGCACGCAGTGAACACTTGGAACACCACACAATAATAATGTGGAGAGATAGGAGGGGAGGACAGAGCATAAAAAGCTGTAACCATTCCACAACGCATCCATCACATGATATGATCAAAGTTCAGGCTAGGGTAGAGTCACATGCACACAAATCTGCATGTTTCTTAAATCGATTGTATTCTATCTGCTGTACAAGTCATCCTCAGTGTGTCACCTTGTAACTTGCCAGAGCATCCAACAGAGGGAACAAGTCAACTGAACCCCACGAATCTAACAAGGGAGACAACACGCGCGCTCTCCATCACTATACGCAATAAAGTAACGGGTCAACAAATGTGTAGCAATGGATGCATTTGTCATAGAGGCTGTATAGTTTGATCACTAGTAACGATATCTATTAGCAGATATTGAATGCCAGTCATCTAAAGCAGCCTATACACTATACTAGGTGGTCCACTTTTGATCATGACTAGCCACTCACTTGTACTCGCTGCGATGCTCTTTGCCTCGTGATCCATTGCTGCTGGCCTTTTGGGTGAGTATCCACCCGATATCCAGCCTTGTGGAAGCTCCTAGAGGGAAGGACAAGTGAACGCTTTTCCTCACCAGCTGTCTCCATCTTGTGTGTGAGAGTGTCTGGTAAAGGGTCATCAAATCTACACATGAGGGCTATTTAGATGTTTTTGTTAACGATCTTTACCCCTTCTTAGCATATATCTCGAGGTAAAGCCCTAGCAACACTCATTCTCAGGAGGGCGACTAAAATGAGACTATAATTATTAATGATAATTATTATCAGTTATTGATTAATAAATTCGCACCGAAGCTTGTCACTATATAGACTAAGACGTTTCTTATATTCACTGTTCACAGCAAAAAAACTAGTAACTTTTAGCAACTAAAAATAGTAATTATTGTCTCTATTGTCCATCCTCCCCAATAGAGGCCTCGGACATGAGTGGGCGGGCAGATGTGCGTTGGCTTGAGTCATCAAATGATGGATTCTCCTCAAGTGCATTTCCTCCCACTGTCTCTGATCAGCTAGCTTGCTGTGTCGTGACTTATCATGGTCCTATAGCTATAGCCTCCTTCACATGGCCTCAACAAGGTTCATCCGTCTTCAGTGCGGTCTGGAATCAAGGCTAGGTCCTATAGTGTGTGTGAAGGGGAGGGTCATGACATCACACGCACACAGTGTGTATGAGGGGGTGGGTCATCACACACACACTAGTCTATTATTCAGGGTCTGGGTCCACGATACTACACACACACATGCACTCATAGTGTGGTTAATGTCTCTACCTCTTTCTTGAATCTTTTGAGGACACTATTGACCATTTTCCGCAGCTCCCTCCAGTTGAGCGGATGTTTGATCATCCTCGGTCTCTAGAGCCAGAGCATCCAACAGAGGGAAGAAGTCCAACTGACCCTCACGAATCTAACAAGAGAGGGAGACACAAGAACAAGCTGTAATAATAGCACTACTCAATGAT
Organism: Halichondria panicea; assembly: GCF_963675165.1. Classification (NCBI taxonomy): domain Eukaryota; kingdom Metazoa; phylum Porifera; class Demospongiae; order Suberitida; family Halichondriidae; genus Halichondria; species Halichondria panicea. The sequence continues at coordinate 2,030,554 of NC_087382.1, read as the reverse complement.
CTAAACACACTATCTTGTAGCTCTATCAAACTATTTAATGAACATTTTAGTTGTGAAAAATGGACCATCCTAACTCTGCAGTCGAATATGTATAATCATCATTACCCACTCTTTGACTTTGAGTTTGCATGCAGCAAATTAATTAATGAAAATCCATCATGTGTACGTGAATAAAATTAAGCTATTAGTAGCTTTATGTTATGTAGCTTAACTTTGGCACTCCACCGCGCCGCCAAGGCAGTGCTTTCATTTTGAAATTATCTCGCTCCATTAGATAAAAGTAGGCCTGATGACTCTAAGCCTCAACAACAATGTAGAAGTGGGGGCGTGGCAGCTAACTGGCTATTATTAAATTAAGGAAATTTCAACCAGGCAGCGCAGTGAAGGCTCACAGCAAAGCATGGAGACCAACTCAACGAGCACAGATCGTCCACGCAGTGTGAGATCAGGCAAAGGACGGCGTACCAGTGTAGCCATGATCAGGCAGCAACTCCAAACCACCACTAACCTGCAGCCTGGTGCATTGTCATTGTTGGTCACTAGGACAGAAGCACAGAGCAAGACAATGGATGAGGACCCATTCAAGATCGGCAGTAGAAGAGACTCTATGAAACAAGCATGGGCCCCCTCACCCAAGCGCAGTCTAGCAAGTCGATCCATGGTCACCCCTGGTGAGCCGCTATTGCCCCCCTTGAGGGAGTCTAGACCCCCCACAGCCTCCAGCAGCAGGCCAAGCTCACGAGTATACAGAGCTAAGGATGGCTCTAGCTATATCATGATGGACACTGAGCTCAAATCTGATTTTGGAAGGGTAATTTTTTAATTGTAGCAGCCCCTCCCCCTTTTCAGTGTGCAGACAGCAACCTCACATGTATAATGATTCAGGCTGAGGACAGACTATATCTGCAAGATTTGGAGAAGCTGAGGCAAAAGTTTGAGGTGAGGTTTCTTTAAAATGTGTGAGGATTTTTTCCAATTGACACAAATTTTCCAATTAACACAACTTGTTTCCACACTGTGACAATTGGGAATCCCTCCCACACCACACCACACGCACCACACACACACACACACACACACACACACACACACACACACACACACACCACACACACACACACCATACACACACACACCATACACACACACACACACACCACACACACACACACACACACACCACACACACACACACACACACACACACACACACCACACACACACACCACACACACACACACACACACACACACACACACCACACACACACACACCACACACACACACACACACACACACACACACCATGTGATCGACACACAGGAAGCAGACGTTAATGGTGATGGAACACTAGACGCAGATCAGTTCTTAGTCGTGTTTGATAAGCTGTTTGGGATGGAAGGAAAGGTTGGTGCCTCTCATCACCATCGCCATTACATATTATAATGCTGCAGGGTGAAGAAGAAATACTGAGATTCTTCAACAAGATTGACTATAACTGTGACAACTACATTGACTGGGTGAGTCTTGTCTTTGTCTATCCAATAGTACGAGAAGTGATCTCCTCTCTCCATGCATATTAGGACGAGTTCTGTACGTACATGCACCTCGAATACCAGGAGAGAGATGTGACCAACAGTCGTCAGAAATCCGTAAGAAATCTATTTTACAACTTAATATTAATTGGTGTTAACTTTGTATGGCTACAGGTAGCGTTCCATTGCCCCGCCCAGTATACGAGGGGGAATCCCCACAATGAGTCACTGTGTAGAGTCACTCATCTCCATGACGGCAGCCTCGTCTCATGCAGTGTGGTGAGCTAGTACATGCAAGTAGCATTGTTATGATTTACTTTATTCATTGCAATTCGTATTATAATTATGTAGGATGGGGTAATCTGTTTCTGGGGCAACGACCTTTGCCCTAGGAGAGTACGTAAGGTCAGTCAGTATATATACTGAACGTACTCTCATTCTCTCTTCTTTTGTTGCCTCAGACGGAGCCAGGGCGTATGGGTAAACCAAAGTGGGTGACTGACATGGCGTTGTGTATACCACAAGGGAAGATATTGATCACCACTGGGTAAGCAATCTCATTGGTCTCAACAACATCTGCACTCTCATTGGTCGCTCTTTTTATAGTGATCGTGAAATTCAGTTCTACGAGATGATGAACTTTGAACCCTACTGTCAACTTAGGCGCCTAGAATCTGTTCCTCTCAAAGTCACCTTCTGGTACGCCCACACCTACACTACCCACACACCCTCACACCGCCCACACACACAGGTATAATCCCAAGCAGCACAGTGAGTGTATCATTCTAATCGGAGACAGAGAGGTGGGAGTTCAATACATGTAGACGTGTTGTCATGACTACGCATACCTGTTAGGCAACCCTGACTGTCATCATGACCAAAAACATTCACGAAGCTTTCAAGTAAGTTCTTATAAACTCAGCATAACTACATATAGGTAGCTGTTCTATATTTTGCTGGTGAAAAAAACCTTTGCGATCAAACTATTGCGTTCTGGCAAGGATCATGACTGTGAGTGTAATTACCTGCTAGTTTATGTTTTGCGATTTTATGTTTGAATATGAACTTGCTCACTAGTGAGGATATGCAATCCCGTAGCTAGAGGTATATACATCAGAGTTGCATATGCATGCTGAATCCTCATCCTTTTCATGCAGATATTGGAAGCTAGGTGTGCGGAGTGAGGATGGGATACCCACTTATCCAGTGGAGAACCTCGGTCGTGACCAGATCCTGGGTACTAGTGTGTACCGCTGGAAGCTGCACTCGCACTGGATGTCCGAGGTAGATAGCTACTAGAATGCATGCATGACGTGTGCATGCATGTATAGCTATATATATACACATGTGTGTTGTGTATAAGTTACATCAATCTTTGCAGATTCACTATTTTCCGTCCTTGCGATGTTTTGCCTCTTGTTCCAGTGACCCCTCGGCCAGTCTGGTGCTGGGTACGTGCATACATAGTTCATCTGTACTAGCATTGTAGTGTCTTCCCCGGCCACTATCAGGTTCTCCCAGTACTGGTAGCACTCCAGTGGATGCATGTACTAGCTCTTGTGTGTTAGCCTTGTATCCATGCATTATCAGGTTCTCCCAGTGGTAGCACTCCAGTGGATGCATGTACTAGCTCTTGTGTGTTAGCCTTGTATCCCCATGCACTCTCAGGTTCTCCCAGTGGTAGCACTCCAGTGGATGTACTAGCTCTTGTGTGTTAGCCTTGTATCCATGCACTCTCAGGTTCTCCCAGTGGTAGCACTCCAGTGGATGCATGTACTAGCTCTTGTGTGTTAGCCTTGTATCCATGCACTATCAGGTTCTCCCAGTACTGGTAGCACTCCAGTGGATGCATGTACTAGCTCTTGTGTGTTAGCCTTGTATCCATGCACTCTCAGGTTCTCCCAGTGGTAGCACTCCAGTGGATGTACTAGCTCTTGTGTGTTAGCCTTGTATCCATGCACTCTCAGGTTCTCCCAGTGGTAGCACTCCAGTGGATGCTCTGCTGGCCACCTCTAATACTCTACGCTCCACACTTGGTCACCAGACGAGTGTGGGTGATAGATCACGCCCATCTCCGCCCACTCATTGGGGTACCGCCCCCACGAATGAGAGGACTGGACAGAGGAGCACGCTACCAGCCAGAAACAGAGTGAGTGTCATTACATACAACCAATGATTATGTCCCAACCCCCGTATAACAGATGAGGGGAGACCAGCGCGTGTTTAAAGTGCTTAAAGGAGTATCAACTGTTGACTATTGTCACAAGAACAATGCTCTAGTCACCGGAAGCACTGATCAGATTATCAGGATCTGGAACCCGTTCATAAACACGTATGTAACTAAGCACGTCTCCATTCCATTCAGTAACTATTAGACAGTACTGAGGTCACGATGTGATCCCCTCCCCCCACCAGTAAGCCTGTAGCTCACTTATTTGGACAAGGATCTCCTGTTTTCTCATTGAAGGTTGACTCTGAGGAGGACAGGATCTACAGCGTTGGCAATGACAACGCTGTCAGAGTGAGTGCAATGATTGTTGCTGTATCCATAGTTGTCTCTAGTTGGCTCGGATTACGGTTCAATTTCGCTGCTAAAATGTACGTGCATTCATAGTATATAGCTCTCAGCACTAACCCCGCACCCCTCCATGCACAGTGCTAGCACTAACCCGCACCCCTCCATGCACAGTGCTAGCACTAACCCCGCACCCCTCCATGCACAGTGCTTGTACTAACCCCGCACCCTGCACCCCTCTACATGCACATGCACATGCACAGGTATGGCATATACTGGATCACACGTGTCTGTGCTCGGTCACACAAAGCTCTCATAAGATCCTCTCAACAGTTCAAGGTACACAGTACAAGCTAATAATACAATCATCATACTAATCCCCGTATAACAATACATCTCTTCCTCCCACGCACAATGCATCTCTTCCTCCCACGCACAATACATCTCTTCCTCCCACGCACAATACATCTCTTCCTCCCATGCACAATGCATCTCTTCCTCCCACGCACAATACATCTCTTCCTCCCACGCACAATGCATATCTTCCTCCCACGCACAATGCATCTCTTCCTCCCATGCACAATGCATCTCTTCCTCCCACGCACAATACATCTCTTCCTCCCACGCACAATGCATCTCTTCCTCCCACGCACAATGCATCTCTTCCTCCCACGCACAATACATCTCTTCCTCCCACGCAAAATACATTTCTTCCTCCCACGCACAATACATCTCTTCCTCCCACGCACAATACATCTCTTCCTCCCACGCACACAGCGTTTCATTTCAACTCTGTTAGTCAATTACTGGCCATTGGGACGGACCAGCTAGCTGTGTTGAAGCTCGTTGTCAAGGAAACAAGGCGTGGCAAGTTCGCAACAAGCCACGCCCACCCAATAACTGCCGTTAAATTTTCTCATTGTTTTGATCAGCTGGTGACAGCGTGTGAGGGGGCGGTAAGTCTCAACTCACACACCCTCCCCACACACATTCATAACCGCCCACTCCCCACACACTGCTCTCTCCTTACACACCCTCACAACGGCCCACTCCACACACAGGTAGTGAAGGCTTGGGATGTGTTTACTGGAGCTAAAGTGTTTGAGTTCTCTTGTGATCAAGAAGAGGATGGGGGGATCAGTGCACTGGATGTGGACCAGGCAGGCAAGAGGTAACGTGGGGGGGGTCAGTGCACTGGATGTGGACCAGGCAGGCAAGAGGTAATGTGGGGGGGGTCAGTGCACTGGATGTGGACCAGGCAGGCAAGAGGTAACGTGGGGGGGGGTCTGACACACCGCTGTAGGGGGTCAAAAGAGAATGTATATTGTAGCACTACTAGCAAAGAGCTACTAGGACTCTAACAAGTTATGGCCTTCAACTCACATATACCGTATAGCGCGAAATTTTCGAGGCACTTATATTTCGTGGATTGGCCTCTAAAAGCCATTTCGTTGCACAATGTTCGCAGAATGACTGCCTACCGGAAGCCACGCCTTAAATCTTTGCACGTTATAGCAGTGGACTTATTTTCGTGTAGAATCCTAACCCACGAAATCCGCGAAAATTAAGCCCCTCGAAAATTTCGCGCTATACAGTATATAGCTACGAAAACTGGCCTGATTTTTTACACTCTTTCCTCAATTAACTGGGCTGACCGAGCAATAATATTTACCCCCACAGAACATTGTATTACCCCCCCACACACAGAGTAGTGACGGGTAGTCAGAATGGGCGGATTAAAGTGTGGAACTACAACAACGGTCAATGTGTGCGAGTGTTGGACAAGGGCAACAGTTGTGAGGTCACTGACATCAACTTCATCACTACCAACAACAACAAGTAAGAATCTGCATAACTGTACATGCACAACACCAGCAATCAGTGTACAATATGCCCTGGCCATGTGTGCGTGTGTTAGGGTTAGGCAGGGACCTCAACTAGTACCATGTACACATATATACAACACCAGCAATCAGTGTACAATACATGCTCTGCATGGCCATGTGTGCATGTGTTCTAGTGGCCGTGTGTGCATGTGTTCTAGTGGCCATGTGTGCACGTGTTCTAGTGGCCGTGTGTGCATGTGTTCTAGTGGCCGTGTGTGCATGTGTTCTAGTGGCCATGTGTGCGCGTGTTCTAGTGGCCATGTGTGCACGTGTTCTAGTGGCCCTGTGTGCATGTGTTCTAGTGGCCATGTGTGCACGTGTTCTAGTGTTCTAGTGGCCGTGTGTGCACGTGTTCTAGTGGCCGTGTGTGCACGTGTTCTAGTGGCCGTGTGTGCGCGTGTTCTAGTGGCCGTGTGTGCACGTGTTCTAGTGGCCGTGTGTGCACGTGTTCTAGTGGCCGTGTGTGCACGTGTTCTAGTGGCCGTGTGTGCGTGTGTTCTAGTGGCCGTGTGCGCATGTGTTCTAGTGGCCATGTGTGCGCGTGTGTGCATGTGTTCTAGTGGCCATGTGTGCATGTGTTCTAGTGGCCGTGTGTGCGCGTGTTCTAGTGGCCGTGTGTGCACGTGTTCTAGTGGCCGTGTGTGCACGTGTTCTAGTGGCCGTGTGTGCACGTGTTCTAGTGGCCGTGTGTGCACGTGTTCTAGTGGCCGTGTGTGCGTGTGTTCTAGTGGCCGTGTGTGCATGTGTTCTAGTGGCCATGTGTGCGCGTGTGTGCATGTGTTCTAGTGGCCATGTGTGCATGTGTTCTAGTGGCCGTGTGTGCGCGTGTTCTAGTGGCCGTGTGTGCGCGTGTTCTAGTGGCCGTGTGTGCGTGTGTTCTAGTGGCCATGCGTGCACGTGTTCTAGTGGCCATGCGTGCACGTGTTCTAGTGGCCATGCGTGCACGTGTTCTAGTGGCCATGTGTGCATGTGTGCTAGTGGCCATGCGTGCATGTGTTCTAGTGGCCGTGTGTGCATGTGTTCTAGTGGCCATGTGTGCATGTGCAGTGGCGTGTACAATGGGGGGCTTTGGGGGCTTGAGCACCCCCCTGTCCTCCCAGACAACCATGAAATATCACTCAGTAGCTAGCTAGCTAACTGTGCAGCTCCAGAGATACGTGTAGCTCTATCTCATTGACAACGACAAGTCATGATCGACCACGCCCAATTGAGCATGCGCAATCAGTATTGCCATTCCAATGGTTATGTAATGCTAAATAGCTGATCAAGATCCTCTGCACTCTCCCAGTCACCTCTTGCTCCACTGAGAGATACTGAGAAGCAATGACTAACACCAGAATGACTGGACATCCCCATTGCAGTGATTGACCAGTTTGCTAGGATGTACCCCAGGAGAATAGTGCATGGAGATCCTACAAGATGACTGACTCATAATTATCACACGCTATGAGATCTCATTTGAGTGTATTTAGCAGGGAACTATGAGCTATAGTACCGGTACTATAGATTGCTTTGGGCTACAAACTACAACATTGTACATTATATTGTCATTTACAAGAAGATACACATGTAATAACATAAAAATTACTGTAGCTAGATGCTTTATCTAGTAACATAGTAAGGCCACTCCAAATGAGACTGTAGTTTCCCGTCCAACTCGCGCTTCCTGCTTTAGCTACCGCATTAATAGTCATTATGGCCATTATTTCTCTAATTATCCAATGAAAATAATTAATATTGAAATTACGTTCTTTGTTTACTGTTTGTGGGCGTATGTGTGTATGGTAACATTTTTGTGGTGATTAATTAAATTCATTGATGACGCAACACATTTATAATGAGATTCATAGTAATGAATAATGATAATACTGCTCACACCCGCATATAATTTACTAGAGTCTCTGACGGGAAACTACAGTCTCATTTGGAGTGGCCTAACAGAACTATAGAATGGAAGAGAGAAGCTCTAGAGGAGAATAGTAGGAGCTGCTCTTTTCTTGGGCAGTGTGCTGTACTTTTTTGCTGCAAGGCTGCATGGGGGAGGAGCTGTATGTATGAAAGATGCGCCGCAATAAATGAGGGGGCGTAAAATCGCGCGCGCTATGCGCGCGGCCCCATTTTTTCTGTATTCTTGAGCACCCTCCTGCTTCAATCTCTAGAAACGCCCCTGCATGTGTGCTAGTGGCCATGTGTGTATGGAAGTATGTTCTAGTGGCCGTGTGTGCACGTGTTCTAGTGGCCATGTGTGCATGTGTTCTAGTGGCCGTGTGTGCACGTGTTCTAGTGGCCATGTGTGCACGTGTTCTAGTGGCCGTGTGTGCATGTGTTCTAGTGGCCGTGTGTGCATGTGTTCTAGTGGCCGTGTGTGCGCGTGTTCTAGTGGCCATGTGTGTGCGTGTTCTAGTGGCCATGTGTGCACGTGTTCTAGTGGCCATGCGTGCACGTGTTCTAGTGGCCATGTGTGCGTGTGTTCTAGTGGCCATGCGTGCACGTGTTCTAGTGGCCATGTGTGCGTGTGTTCTAGTGGCCATGTGTGCACGTGTTCTAGTGGCCGTGTGTGCGTGTTCTAGTGGCCATGTGTGCACGTGTTCTAGTGGCCGTGTGTGCGTGTTCTAGTGGCCATGCGTGCATGTGTGCTAGTGGCCATGTGTGCATGTGTGCTAGTGGCCATGTGTGTATGGAAGTATGTTCTAGTGGTACATTTGCTCTCTTTTGCTGTAGGTACATCATCTCTGTTGGTTGGGACAGGAAAATCAGCCTCTTTCCTGTAAGTACTCTAGTAGCTACTTTGTGCCCTCACTGTCTGTCTTTGTGTGTGTGTCCACTAATTTTGTGCATTTTATAATATTAGGATGTCCCGGCAAAGCCCCAGCAAATATCTCAGCTAGTGCACCCATTGGATGGTTGGAGTAGAGCATCTGACCACGCCCACTCTGATGATATCCTCTGCGTGGCGTTTGGTTCTCCTCACCTCATGGCCACTGCTAGCTACGATGGAGAGGTCAGAGTTCAGTGTGTATGGTAATTGTTGAAACCTTTTTTGCCTCCATCATAATAATTATAGATTATTGTATGGAGTGTGGTGTCTTGTCACGCACTCAGTCACCTCAAAGCCACGCCCCCTCACGCCCACACATCAGGTACGCTAATTACCTATACTGTGTCCCCCTTCACTAACTGCACACACACACACACCCACCCACATGCCCACACACAGACGAAGGTTCTGAGGCTGTGTATAAACTCTTGTTCCTAAACACTAGAGCAAGGACACGCATTGCTGCCTCTCTGGTAGCCAGCGGACCATCAGGTAACCATGGTGATTAACTACAACCCCCCTTCGTTCAATCAATGGTTCGGGGACTCTTTCAGCTGCTAAATTCCGTGGATCCAATGTGAAAGCGAGACCATTAATTTTTACCAATTAATTTTGGTCAAACTATGGATTATAGCCAATGAAATTTTGGATTGAAACGCATCGTTTGAAAAGTATTTTTATAAGCTTAAAATTTTCAACATTGGATCAACGGTACTAAAGTTACAATATTTTTATCTGCTTATTTGTAGGTTATGTTCATTTCTGGAACTTGTATGAAGGGAGAGCTGCAATGGGTCGATTCAGAGCAACCAGAGCATCCATCACTGCCATGACAGGGGACAGTCAGGACACCGTGTTATTCACTGCTGAGAGCCATGGTATACACACCCACACACACACACACACACACACACACACACACACTGCACACTGCACACTGCACACACACACACACACCAGGCCATGTATGTGTGTGGAGCATTGCTGATTATTGTGTGATCAGTTCAGCCACTAGTCCTCCTAAGAGAGTGGCCCTATGGAAGGCACACACTGACACCATCACTTGGTAAGTGCTGAGATTGTAACCATGGGCCAGGGGGATTGAGATATCGCTCATCCAGTTGATGCAATCACCTATATACTGTCAGTGGTTAATTGCCTCCTCTTGTCCTGTATAGTCTTGAGTTGATAGAAGGACGCAATGTGCTGGTGAGCGCTGCTGCTGATGGGGCAGTTCGACTGTGGTCTCTAGAGGGACACTATATTGGTGAGTGTGTACACACGCCCACACACACACCCACCCACACACACACACAGGCTCGTTTGGTCAGCCCCACATATGGACCCTGGGTGACCCCTCCTCTTATCAGTATCCATTATCCCCCGAGGACATTACACTCGACCCTACACTACCATCATGCATAGATCACAATAAAGAGACCAAGTCTCTTGAAATCTTATTAGACTCTCCTCCTGATAAGTGTGACGAGCAAGACGTGGGTGTGGTCAGCAATGAGGTGGTGGGAAGAGTCAGTGAGGAGTGTGATGTTGTGACAGATGTGGAGGATGTGATACAAGTGAGTATATACACACACACAATAATAATGACTAATGTTCTCCACGCATGTAAAGACTGATGATGATACTTGGCTACAGTCTCACATTTCCCTAGGAGTGCCAATGTGAGTGGGTGTTCAGTGTGAGTGGGTGTACAGTGTACCTGTGAGTGGGTGTACCTGTGAGTGAGTGTTGTACACAATAATTATTAGCAGCTACTCTAGCTCCTCCTGTTTAATCAATGGTTCGAGGCTCATCACTTGAATCTGTGGAAAGATTTATGTTAGGGAAGCTTAGAAAGATATACCTTTCAAATGGTACATGTCATGGTTAATTCTCTCTCTCTCTCTCTCATGCATGCACAGTGGTGGATCACAAGCTGGCAAGAGGTAACTTATCTTGTACCGCATAGCCTCCTGACTGTACATTACCCTGTAGATTGCGACACCTTCGTGCCAGCTCTGCTGCTCAGAGGAGACCTGGCCGCAGTCCCAATGGAGTCTACACATCGTTACCATACCAACCACTCAGCGAGGAAGAACGTGTTCAGAAAATTACAAACCAATTTAAACTCAGACAAAAAATTAAAAATTGAAAAATTAAATGTCATAATTCAGTCTAAGGAAAATATTGTTTATCAGTGTTCATAATTAAGGTCATCGATCATCAGTGTCACCTGCAGTTACAAGTAGAGGAGATTATGGCACTTAATATTGTACGTACATGAATATGTGGAGACCATGATATTATAGGAGACCAGGGGCCGGGGAGTACAGAGCATAAAACACTAACCTATTCCACACAAAGCTCAAGGGAGGAGTACAGTGCATACAAGGTGGGGATACAATTTGATATTCAACTTTCGGGAGGTCATAACTTTACAAAACTAATAAGAGATGCATTTTGTAGCTCTAGACAAGGCCTATATCACATGACATGCTCAGATTATAGTTCTGGTGGGGGAAAGAGTCACACTCTGCACGCAGCAGTACTCACTATTTCTTAATTGTATTCCTTTATCTGCAGAGCAAGACGTCCAATGGATTATCTGCCAACTCCACAGTGTCACCTTGTAACTCCTCCATCATATGTTGTCATAGCAACTTGTTACTGACTCCGCCCCTCTCGTGCTCTCCATCACTGTACGCAATGAAGTAACGGGTCAACAAATGTGTAGCAATGGATGCATTTGATACAGAGGCTGTAGCTGTATAGTTTGCTCACTAGTAATTAGCAGATATTGAATGCCAGTCATCTAAAGCAGCCTATACACTATACTAGGTGGTCCACTTTTGATCATGACTAGCCACTCACTTGTACTCGCTGCGATGCTCTTTGCCTCATGATCCATTGCTGCTGGCCTTTTGGGTGAGTATCCACCCGATATCCAGCCTTGTGGAAGCTCCTAGAGGGAAGGACAAGTGAACGCTTTTCCTCACCAGCCGTCTCCATCTTGTGTGTGAGAGTGTCTGGTAAAGGGTCATCGTTTATACAGTTAAGGTTAGTATTTAGATTGTTTTGTTAACGATCTTTACGCAAGTTAGAACTTGAGTGAGGGCAAAGTTGGGTTAGGTAGAAGAGCTCATCCAGCTTGCATGTGCCCGGGCTATTGATCACGAGTAATCAATTAGCTTAGCCTGGATTGAGCTCTTATCCTTAATTCTGTAATGTCTTCCCTTATTAAGGCCTTATAATTATTTGATGCACTGTTATTAAATGACTATACAAGTAAGTCTTTAATAATTATTAAAAATCTATAAATAAATATTACAATACTGTAAATGAACATAAACACATACTTCCTTCTAATACTAATTGTTATGATTTTATAACTAAGCATGTAATAGTTATAATAATTCTTGCTTTATAACAGTTGGAACGATTTGTCTCTAATATAACACTAAACTAAAGTTGTGCCTATTACATTAGTCTAATGTAATAGGCACAACTTTAGTTTAGTGTTAGTTGATTTGTCAAAACCGAGTTGTATCTAATGATTAGATACAACTCGGTTTTGACAAATCAAGTGCATTCCTAATACAAAAGGGGGCGGGGCTGCTCACATTAGTAGAGGCTGGCTCGAAGAGAGAAGATACTCGACGTACTCAGCTCCTCCTAGAAGAGAGAAGATAGTCAGTTCCTCCGAGATTGCTACACTGGACTCTCTATAGAGCTCTAGGTGAGGATGGTACAATGTCATGGCTGTCAGATAAAGGATCCAGATAAGCCATCACTGTGGTCTGGGTGTAGTGTACTTGCCTCTAGCTAGTTACTATATAGCTCACTGTAGTGTGTGCATGGGCAGTAATGCTGACACAATTCTGGTAGGGGCTTGCGGTAGCTTTAAGCCTAAGGCCGCCACTATCCCAGCCATGATCTGTGTACCTGTTGCTATGTGTACATGTGTGGGTGTGTACTATCCCTCACTGGCTCATTGGTTACTGGTAGCAACTCTGGCATCACATCTCACACTACCTGACTCTTATTGGCCTCTGTGTGTGTGTGTGTGTGTGTGTGTGTGTGTTCATAGCATATTAATTGTCGGGCTATTAGCCAATGCTGCAAGAAACCTTACAGCTATAATTGCAGCACTATCATCACTGTATATAAACACACACTATACAGCTGCAGTGTGTGTGCCTCCCCCTGATCTCTGTCCATGCACTATTGAACAAGTATTGATGTTGCATGGTAACTTGTTGTCAGCTTCTTGTCAAGCATTTCTTTGCTGGGCAATTCAATATCCTCCAGATTTATTAGTGTATTAGTCTATTAGCTTGCAGACTACTGGCTGTGCAGAACAAAGGCAAGTATTTCACTGCAATATCTTACATATTAATTTGAATTGGATAGGAAGTTTGTCTTGTTTTCTCAGAATTACGTCTGTTCTGTGATGTCATGCTACATACTGTGATGTCATAGTTTATATCGTGACGTGCTTGGGTGGTATGCATTGTCAATAGGTTACATGACTAGGTGTGTACACTGCCACCTCCAGCTATCACCATTAGAGCCAGATAATGTAGCTACAAGGTACTAGCTCTGTAGTGTGCTGGCTGGGTGGCTGACTGGTCCCACTGACTTGACCTCAGCCCTCTAGCTTTGCACACTGTAACACATGATACCTCACACCACTGGAGCTATTCATGCCATTCATGTGCTAGGGTATCACCTTCCTATCAAAGCATCTAATAATTGCTAATCCTCAGGTTGGCTAAAGTACTGAACATTGATCCTCTTCTGCAGAGAATGGATCACAGCAGGATAGAGTTGAGCCCACCACTCATAGTGGCAGCCTATCTCCATGGCGACCCGTCCAGAAAGAGGCGTGTCAAAGTGCCCCCCAACATAAAGTGGGCGGATTTTCTAGCATTATTCTATTCTCGATTGGACCTCTCCCCAAACACTGAGATTGAGATATTTGATGAGCGTGGAATTGAAATAGTCGCGTGTGAGGATTTGATTGCAAATGATATTCTTGTTGTACGTGAGAAAAGACACACCCACTCACGGCACTCTGAGAGGATGTCACATGACCTGACTGGTAGGTCACATGACCTGGCGGGTATGTCACATGATGGGTCTGTTATGATGGGGACACCTTTGCTGTCGCACTTCATACAATCAAATAGTTTTGGCTACTATTTCCTTGCCCAAGTGGACAACCTCCCCAGCGGGACCCCCCAGGGAGGGACTAGGACCCCCAGTGGTGGTAGGGTCAGGAAGACCCACTGTGTACTCAAGATACCACTCAGTGGAGGACAAGGTGATTAGCTAGCTACTGTACTTTCCCTCAATTGAAATAAAGTTTCAAAAAACAAAAAGCAGAAATCTGTTACAGTAGACTAGTGTACAGAGCCTATAGTGTGGTCCCACTGTGTGCACTGTAGCTAGTGTACAGAGCCTACAGTGTGGTCCCACTGTGTGCACTGTAGCTAGCGTACAGAGCCTACAGTGTGGTCCCACTGTGGACACTGCAGCTAGCGTACAGAGCCTACAGTGTGGTCCCACTGTGTGCACTGCAGCTAGCGTACAGAGCCTACAGTGTGGTCCCACTGTGTGCACTGCAGCTAGCGTACAGAGCCTACAGTGTGGTCCCACTGTGTGCACTGTAGCTAGCGTACAGAGCCTACAGTGTGGTCCCACTGTGTGCACTGTAGCTAGCGTACAGAGCCTACAGTGTGGTCCCACTGTGTGCACTGTAGCTAGTGGTGGACTAATATTAAAGATTTGCATTACTGGGTTAGGGTTGGTACCAGGAGTGTATTAATACATTTCTGCTGGTACATGCATGAGTGCCCAACAGTACATGAGCATAATTTTATAGCTGACTGTGGTCTGTGTACTGAGCTTTGATCTAACCAACCAGTGAGTAACTAGAGGGCTTCACAAATGTCTTTGATGACTGGCTACACTTGTATAACACACACACACACACACGCACCCACACACACATACACACACACACTATAAAGGCACTCTGGACACCTTTGCTAATGAGGCTGCTCTACTCAGGAAGATATCTCAACACAAGTGTTTGGTGGCAGCACCTTCTGTTCAAGTGCTCAACTTCTCTGACCCCAGTCTCCATGGTTTCTACAAGAGTCTCCCTGGCAACAAGCAACAGCTTGTGAGGGAGCTGTTCAGGACAGGGACATGTCTGGAGGTCTTCATGTACCCTCTGTATGGTGTTACCATGGCCACCAAGATAAAAGTGAGTGTTCTAGACTGCTCTGTTAGAGGAAACCACAATTACTACAAGTAGGCTAGCCTCGATCCCAGGCCGCTCTACAAGTAGGCTAGCCTCGATCCCAGGCCGCTCTACAAGTAGGCTAGCCTCGATCCCAGGCCGCTCTACAAGTAGGCTAGCCTCGATCCCAGGCCGCTCTACAAGTAGGCTAGCCTCGATCCCAGGCCGCTCTTCCTCGAAGAGAGGGCCTGGTATCGACTGTTTGCGCATGCGCCACCTATTACCCAGAAAGTGGGTAATTCGGATACCATTGTATTTGCTCAGTAAAACAATGACGTCACAATGAACGGAAGTGGATTGAAGAAAGTGGATAGAAGTGTGATTGCGAAGGTTTCTAGCCAGTGTGATAGCATTCTAATAGCTACTATGGTAACAAAGGACTCACAGCCTGCAACAGTGTGGATAACAATCCTCTGAACGGAGGGGAAGGCTGACAATAGCCTATATGGATAGGCCACGCCCATCTGACACTAACCTTGGTGAAAGTCGACTCTATCAGAAAGAAATTGCTGCTGTAACCAATACAGCTCTGTCTCTAGCTAGCTAGCTATATAGCTCTGTGTCTGACTTTATGAAGAGTATTCTTTGTCTGTATATGTTATTCAGGATATAATTCGGGTAAAAATTCAGTTTATGTGAAACATTACGGGAAAATTATCCAATAATTTTGCGCATGCGCAAGCAGTCAGTAGCAGGCTTCCTTTTTGAGGCCTTGTGAAGGAGGCTACAAGTAGGCCTGTTTGTTCCTCCCAGTAGTGGTGGTGGGTGATGTGTCTGGCCTACTTGACTACAGTGGATTGCAGTGCACTTGCAACAGAGAATTGCCTAACAGCAAAACCACAATTATAATATTTTATTACATGTACAGTAGATAATAAAATAAATTATCCTAAAACCCTAAACCTGTATCTGTATAGGCTTATAAAGATCTCTGGGAGTGGCTTAGTGGTTAGGGTGGTGGCTTCGTAGATCATATGATAGATAAGGCATGGGTTCGATTCCCTCTTAGGGGACTTTTCTTCATTTCTTTACAAATCAATAAGTAATTTCCCTAACTTTTGAATGCATCATTCTCCTGTCAAGTACATAATCAAGTTTCCCTTTTTGGTAGATTAGGTTCTGTCTTTTTTTCTTCTCAGATATGTGCTAGAATTATTCATTTTGTAGAGTGTTTTCAATCCACTGTACCTTAACCTGCACTGTGTGCTGCAGTTTATGGCTAATTATAAATTGAGTTAATCAATTTTCCTGAGAAATTGGCTGCATAAGTAATTGGTTGTGTTTTATATGGTATTCTAGCTTCAGCTTAGGTCACCCCCACTGCACTTGTTGTCCCCTTCTTGTTGTGGGTGTTCATTACATAATGGAGTGTATTGAGTCTGCTCATCCATTAGCCTTGGCTAGCTAGCAGTGACACCCAGTACATGGTCTTGTTCTAATTCCCTCTTTTGCTCCCTGTAGACTGGTCTGAGTCCTGACAAGGTGCTCAAGTACTCCTATCAGTTGGCTGATGTGATGTACTACCTTCAGCAGAGAGGTGTCATTCACCTCAACCTACTACCTGAGAATATTCAGGTAACTCTACACAACCCTAGCTTCCAAATCACTAGTAAGCTATGTATTAGTTATAGACTACTATAGTGATTCATGATTTGACTCCAATGGTTTGCATTTCAGGTATATACTGTATAGCACGAAATTTTCGAGGGGCTTAATTTTCGCAAATTTCGTGGGGTTAGAATTCTACACGAAAATTTAAGTCCACGAAAATTGTTAAATTACCTGCTATAACGTGCAAAGATTTAAGGCGTAGCTTCCGGTAGGCAGTCATTCTGCGAACATTGTGCAACGAAATGGCTTTTAGAGGCCAATCCACGAAATATAAGTGCCTCGAAAATTTTGCGCTATACGGTAGATCACAACAATATCTGATACAGTTGCACTAGTTGCCAGGTGGCACAAGTCTCACATTACATTATGCATTATCATATCATGTTGTTATTCTAACCACTGACATACACTGGTGCTATAGCTAGCTGGTATACACACACACTGGTAGTACCTATAAGCTAGCTGGTATACACACTGGTAGTACCTATAAGCTAGCTGGTATACACACACACTGGTAGTACCTATAAGCTAGCTGGTATACACACTGGTAGTACCTATAAGCTAGCTGGTATACACACACACTGGTAGTACCTACCTAGGTAGTTGGTATGCATGTCCCTAAGTCCCTAGCAATGATTTTTTGGCTGTAGGAGTGGGAAAGCAATGATTAGCAAAGTTGGTTTGTTTGCTTGGAATGTAGAGTGTACATATTCATACACAGAACACTGGCTCTACCTCAACACACTGTGAATACAAGCTAGCATCCCACTGACTTGAGCATGCTCCAGATAATTGTTGGAGGATACAATTAGCTAGCTCTAGTTAGTGGTATTTAAATCATGTGCAGGAGGTATCCTGCCACCCCATGCATGCCCACTAGCTATCTCACTATCCTGCCACCCCATGCATGCCCACTAGCTATCTCACTATCCTGCCACCCCATGCATGCCCACTAGCTATCTCACTATCCTGCCACCCCATGCCCACTAGCTATCTCACTATCCTGCCACCCCCCACTAGCTATCTCACTATCCTGCCACCCCATGCATGCCCACTAGCTATCTCACTATCCTGCCACCCCATGCATGCCCACTAGCTATCTCACTATCCTGCCACCCCATGCATGCCCACTAGCTATCTCAGCCACCCCATGCCCACTAGCTATCTCACTATCCTGCCACCCCATGCCCACTAGCTATCTCACTATCCTGCCACCCCATGCCCACTAGCTATCTCACTATCCTGCCACCCCATGCCCACTAGCTATCTCACTATCCTGCCACCCCATGCCCACTAGCTATCCCACTATCCTGCCACCCCATGCCCACTAGCTATCTCACTATCCTGCCACCCCATGCCCACTAGCTATCCCACTATCCTGCCACCCCATGCCCACTAGCTATCTCACTATCTCAGCCACCCCATGCCCACTAGCTATCTCACTATCTCAGCCACCCCATGCCCACTAGCTATCTCACTATCCTGCCACCCCATGCCCACTAGCTATCCCACTATCCTGCCACCCCATGCCCACTAGCTATCTCACTATCCTGCCACCCCATGCCCACTAGCTATCTCACTATCCTGCCACCCCATGCCCACTAGCTATCTCACTATCCTGCCACCCCATGCCCACTAGCTATCTCACTATCCTGCCACCCCATGCCCACTAGCTATCTCACTATCCTGCCACCCCATGCCCACTAGCTATCTCACTATCCTGCCACCCCATGCCCACTAGCTATCTCACTATCCTGCCACCCCATGCCCACTAGCTATCTCACTATCCTGCCACCCCATGCCCACTAGCTATCCCACTATCCTGCCACCCCATGCCCACTAGCTATCTCACTATCCTGCCACCCCATGCCCACTAGCTATCTCACTATCCTGCCACCCCATGCCCACTAGCTATCTCACTTATGAACATATTCCATCACTGCAGGTCATGTCAAACGATCGACTTGTTCTCTGCAACTTTGAGACGGCTGTTCAAACTAACCCCACGACATGTCTACTGGTGGCATCACAAAGCATCATCGCCCCTAGCAACAAGAAAGGGCTTGCCCCTGAAGTGATCACAGCTCTGTCTCGGCTCAGAATTGACACTGAGACAGTCGATTATTCTACACAATATCCGTGGAGCTTTGGAGTCATGTCAGTTGTCATGGCGATGGGAATACATCCACTCCAGAATTATCCTGAAGCATTTGAGAACGGCTTTAGAGTCAAATATCGTTCCCACCAACTTCAGGCCATACCAGATCCTGAGATGGTGAGTGATTATAGTACTGTAAAGCAAGAAGCTGCAATGCTACCTGCAGTGTGTACAGAGCCTATAGTGTGTACAGAGCCTGCAGTGTGTACAGAGCCTATAGTGTGTACAGAGCCTATAGTGTGTACAAAGCCTGCAGTGTGTACAGAGCCTATAGTGTGTACAGAGCCTATAGTGTGTACAGAGCCTGCAGTGTGTACAGAGCCTATAGTGTGTACAGAGCCTATAGTGTGTACAGAGCCTATAGTGTGTACAAAGCCTATAGTGTGTACAGAGCCTATAGTGTGTACAAAGCCTGCAGTGTGTACAGAGCCTATAGTGTGTACAGAGCCTATAGTGTGTACAGAGCCTATAGTGTGTACAGAGCCTATAGTGTGTACAGAGCCTGCAGTGTGTACAGAGCCTATAGTGCATGTGTACAGAGCCTGCAGCGTGTACAGAGCCTATAGTGTGTACAGAGCCTATAGTGTGTACAGAGCCTGCAGCGTGTACAGAGCCTGCAGTGTGTACAGAGCCTGCAGTGTGTACAGAGCCTATAGTGTGTACAGAGCCTATAGTGTGTACAGAGCCTGCAGTGTGTACAGAGCCTGCCGTGTGTACTGTATAATTATACAAGATCACGTGCGCCTGTGTAATTAACTTAATTTTAAGGCAACATAATTTAGGAAAATGATGTGCACTAGCTATGAAGTAGTAGCAAGGGCGTATGAAGAGAAGAGGGCATGCAACTACAATCTATCGTATTATAAATGGGCGGGGGCTTATGTCTAGAAATAGTAAAGAATGTACCTAAAAGGGCAAGTTGGGTCACCCTGATTATGTACTTGACAGGAGTATGATGTATTCAAAAGTTAGGGAAATTACTTATTGATTTGTAAAGAAATGAAGAAAGTCCTCAAGGGGGGAATCGAACCCACGCCGCCTTATCTAACATGTGATCTACTAAGCCATCACCATAACCACTAAGCCACACCTACCCAGACTGAAAGATTTATGTTTTTACAGTGCACTTGTAACAAAAGGTTAATTGATAAATTACAAAGAGTTTTACTTACTATTGACTCCACCCAGGCCTCTAGTGATAGGGGCTTGGATCGAAGCTAATCATAATTATTCACCTTTCAGTGGCCCTAAAAAGTGCAAGCTTATATCAGGCAATCTAACTGGTGGTTTAGCTCTGCTAGTGCACTGTACTATCCACTGTGTACACTGTAGCTAGGGTCTAGTGCTCACTGTAGCTAGGGTCTAGTGCTCACTGTAGCTAGGGTCTAGTGCTCACTGTAGCTAGGGTCTAGTGCTTTTAGGCCCCCTATATGCTATAATTTATAACACGCGTACACCCACTCCACTCACCACACACACACAGTATCCCCACCACCACACACACACACAGTATCCCCACCCATCACACACACACAGTATCTCCACTCACCACACACACACAGTATCCCCACCACCACACACACACACAGTATCTTCACCCACCACACACACACAGTATCCCCACCCATCACACACACACAGTATCTTCACTCACCACACACACACAGTATCCCCACCACCACACACACACACAGTATCTTCACCCACCACACACACACAGTATCCCCACCCATCACACACACACAGTATCCCCACCCACCACACACCACACACACACACACACACAGTATCTCTACCCACCACACACACACAGTATCCCCCTATATTCTGCAAGCTGGTCAAGCGCTGCTTGTCATGTGATCCAGTGCGCAGACCAACCCTCCCTCAAATCCTCTCCATCATTCGTAAAGATGCTATCATTCTCGGGCTCATGTCTAAAGGTCGCCTGGCCGCTGATGACAAGGAGGTAGTCATGGCAACAACGCAGAGTGTGTTTGATCCACTTCAAGGCAACCAACAAAGTGAGTCAATTAATATCGTTATTTTAATTATTAGAGAGTTGGCTCTGTAACTAGAGTTCTGAAAGCTTGGAAGGAGCTAGCCTCCTTCACCTGCCTTCGAAAAGAAAAGAAGGCCTGCTATCGACTGCTTGCGCATGCGTAAAATTATTTCCCGTACAATTTCCTATAATACAGACTTCATCAGAGAAAATATCCTAGAAGTCATACACAGAGCTATATAGCTAGCTAGCTAGAGACAGAGCTGTGTAGGTTTGTTGTACAGCTATTTTCTTCTGATGGAATCAGTAGCAGTAGTATAGTAGACTCTCACCAAAGGGAGTGTTAAATGGGCGTCTTTTGTTAACATAGCAGGCTAAGGGTAGCTATCAGAGAATGCTATCTGATGGGCTAGAAACCTTCAATCGAACTTTCTATCTACTTCCTTCAATCCACTTCCGTTCGTTGTGATGTCATAGTTTACTGAGCATATACAATGTTATCCAAAGCCCCCAGATACCGGGGGGATATTAGCGCATGCACAAGCAGTTGATACCAGGCCCACTCTTCGAGGAAATGCGGCCTGGGATCGAGGCTAGGAAAGACCTAGCCTCGATTCCAGGCCGCGAAGAGAAAGGCGGCCTGGTATACTTTGTATGCGCATGCACGAAATAATTGACAACAATTTCATCATACAAATTGTAAAAAAACGGACAAAGTTATAAAAAGGAAGAATACGTATGACAATGTGACCACAATGGCAGCTTTCAATCAAAGTAGAGTAATTATGCTGCAGCAGTGTTGCTTCTTCTAGCTCTGTTTATCAAAGAGACAGTTTAAGAATGCCTCCCAGACAGTAGAGCTGCCAGCTAGGAAGAGTTGTTGACTCTTTTAATATACATCAGTAGATCTTGAGTGAATAACTTCCTGAGTGTCGAGTTAAAGCTTATTAAAAGCTCTCAGGAGTAATCATTAGCTTCTTTATCTTCAGCAATGACTTCTTGTCGAACATAAAGGCAAGATTTAGTAGCAGAAGACTTGCCTGGTCTATATTACCACAGCCTCATCAGGGGACCCACAGGAACACATCATGCCTTTCCTATAACATCTGTAGCCTTACAGTGTAGGGTGTCGTTAAGTAGAGACTTGGCTTGATACAATAAAGGGCGTAAGAACTCAGTCATCTTTGCACAATACTTCTATGTAACGGACTGTAAAATCAGAATACAAATAGTATACGGTTTATTTTACTGACAGTATCCACAAATACACGGATTACCCCCTTTTTGGGGTAATGTACACGCATGCGCATACAAGGTATTCCAGGCCGCCTTCTCTTCGCGGCCTGGAATCGAGGCTAGGAAAGAGCCTGTTTAGATGGTATCTTCAATTAATTCCTTTCCTATTTCGGAAAAATATCGTGGTCAAAAACAGATCAAAAGCAGACTTTTGGTTTTAACTAACAATCTGAAAGGAGCCTCTCTAAAATCATAAAAAAATCTAACAGGTTTGTACTGGTCAACGGAACAAGTTATGGCCGTTCAAAGATGCGCTATTTTGTGTATTTTGATAATTTATCACCACACCCACTTTTCCCGTATAGGCGGCACTGTTACAAACAAGCCACACCCATCTCCTTGTCGCCATGGTTTTGTGGAAACGCACACCTCTCCCTCGTACGGTTTTCTTGAAAGTGACCAATCGAATGGTCGTATGCTCCGCCATGCTTCAATACCACATGAGTCACATGACCCGTTTCTATTCTCGAGTATCGACACTACAAGATCACATGATCCACAATCGACCAATCATATTCCAGATCCATTCTTTCCGTTGCAGTCCACCAGTGGTAGTCATGACAATCCGTCTAACAAGAAGCGATGGGATACATTCAGCGATTCAGACCACACCCACAAACCATGTCCGCTAAAACGTGCAGAATCTGGAGGAACATTTTCTGATAGTTTTGTGCCTCCTCAAACAAGTAGCGGATTATTGACACATGTCCGAGTTGGTAGTATGAACAGTGAGAGTAGTGACGTGTGTGAGGAGGTACCCTATCAGAGACTAATAGCTACCTCCTCTGATGACCAACCCACCAACACAGGGGGTCTTATCACCACAGGGGGTCTAATCACAACAAGGGGTGAATCTCGCCCAAGGATGAAAAGACGATCAAGTTATTGCAAGGCCACATCTGATGGAGCAATGGACTCCCCTCTGCTTAGTGTGCGTCGTTGTCTATCTGACCCTCCAATAGCCACACTCCCACAGGCCACACCCACTAAGGAGACGCAAGAACATCACATGACATTAGAGGAGCTATCACATGACGTACGATCTCCATCGTCTAGTGTGGAGGGTATTCTAATGAGCAGCACTACCAACACACAAACCACACCCAGCCCCGACCGGACCAACTACATGTATGACCCCTCTAACCGCCCCCCTAATCATAGGAACACTAACGCCCCCTCTAATGACAGGAACACTAACGAGAGGGTCTCCCCCTCTAATGACAGGAACACTAACGAGAGGGGCTCCCCCTCTAATGACAGGGGCCTACTCTCTCCAGTATTCTCCAATGCTGACTCTCTGTCTACCAATAAACAGTTTTGGGCGGGTGTGATGTCATCAGAGGGAGCAGCTGCGATGTCATCAGATCAATGTGAGGGGGCGGGTGCCGGCAACTACCTATTCTCATTGGACAATTCTGTGGAGACACCGCCCACTTCTCTGCCGCTGTTCCCTCAAGCATTCTCTTCAAGCAATCTGATTGGCCCCCTGCCTTGTACTGACGAAGACTTAACCCCTAAAGATGGTGATGACATCACATCACAAGAGATTCCCTCCACCATACTAGCTTCTGATTGGACGGCCACTGATCAGAGGAATAACGTCATGTCCCCTATACCAGAAGCCAGTCAAGAGCTAACTAGCTCTATGATGTCACAACACTCTCAACCAACCAGCTCGCAGTTCCGTTCTGTGTCTCCGATATCTGAGGCTGACGCCCATGCACATAGTTCAGCTGAGCACATTAGCGTTGTCACGGTTACACACGCTGATAATGATATAGACCATTTGCACTCTTCAAGTACTGAAACAATGACACAAGTACGAGAGAATTCTGTGGATACGCCCACTCCACCTACACAGGCCCCACCCACACAAGCCACCCCCCACCTAGTGATAGTAAAAATACGTTCTCCACCCCCACGTCAATCTGAAAATCGTCCTCTGTCGCCATTGGCAACCACTGCATATCGCTCCACTGAGCTACTAGATACTATCGGGCGTACAGAATCAAAAGAAGAACCAACTAATGGACCAACTAATGGAATGGAACTAACCCTAACACAGGCCAGCCAAGCTATACACGGAGGAGTGGACTCAACACAGGCCAGCCAAGCTATACACGGAGGAGTGGACTCAACACAGGCCAGCCAAGCTATACACGGAGGAGTGGACTCAACACAAGCCAGTCAAGCTACACACGGAGGAGTGGACTCAACACAGGCCAGCCAAGCTACACACAGAGGAGTGGACTCAACACAGGCCAGCCAAGCTACACACAGAGGAGTGGACTCAACACAGGCCAGCCAAGCTACACACAGAAGAGTGGACTCAACACTGGCCAGCCAAGCTACACACAGAGGAGTGGACTCAACACAGGCCAGCCAAGCTACACACAGAGGAGTGGACTCAACACAGGCCAGCCAAGCTACACACAGAGGAGTGGACTCAACACAGGCCAGCCAAGCTACACACAGAGGAGTGGACTCAACACAGGCCAGCCAAGCTACACACAGAGGAGTGGACTCAACACAAGCCAGTCAAGCTACACACGGAGGAGTGGACTCAACACAGGCCAGCCAAAACAGAGATGGAGTGGTGTCTGGAGAACGAAAAGTTGCAGGAAGATTCCGTTATTCTCAGAAACGACAAGTGAATCAAGACCTGGAGATGATGAATCTTGCCATTTCAGGAATGGACCATCAGTGTAAGCTGTAATATTAACTAATACCAGGATTTTTCCTGTATTCTTAAAAGCGGCACAAGCCAACTTATAATTATTGTGGTGATTGTGCCCTACATTGTACTAGCTGCTTAGTGGCTGTCCCAAGGACCTACATGTACTAGCTGCTTAGTGGCTGTCCCAAGGACCTACATTGTACTAGCTGCTTAGTGGCTGTCCCAAGGACCTACATTGTACTAGCTGCTTAGTGGCTGTCCCAAGGACCTACATTGTACTAGCTGCTTAGTGGCTGTCCCAAGGACCTACATTGTACTAGCTGCTTAGTGGCTGTCCCAAGGACCTACATTGTACTAGCTGCTTAGTGGCTGTCCCAAGGACCTACATGTACTAGCTGCTTGCATCCACGTTTCCCACACAGCAAAGTTATAATAGCTAATTTGAGCTTGCAGTGTTGTTTTGATAAAGCTAATTGAATTTGGGAATGTCTACAGTATGATACTGTGGTCATGTAGTATTGTGTCAGGAAAGTATGACATGTATCTTTTTTTTGCCACCCTGTTTTAAACACAGGGGGCAAGACTGTTGTATTATTGTGTTATAATTCTTTTCTCCTTTGTAGCCTCTCTCACGGGAAGTGTCCGTAGTGAGCCTCCGCTGACAACCACAGGTCAAAGGGCATCTAATCTCCCACACAGGACACGATCAGCAGGATCACGGAACACTAACAATACACGAACTAGAAGAACTGAAGTGGATTCTGCTACTCTGAGACTACGTCCCGTAACCCCTGTCCTGCTAGAGCCTGTGAGACCAGCCTCTGCTAATAGCCGCCCCCCCAATAGTGGTGCCCCCCACACTAATGGACCCCCCAATAGCCGCCCCCCCAATAGTGGTGCCCCCCCTCAAGTGCCGAGTGATTCCTATGACTACCTACCCCCCTACTCCCCCCCCACTGCCCACCAGAGACATGCTAGTGAGCCTGCTCTCTTAGCAGAACCACCTCCAAGCTATGATGAAATATTTGGACGTAGACGCAGAGGTGAAAAGTCACGAGGTGAAAGGTCACGATTATCCCGTCGCTCCCAATCTCATCGTGAAGTGTTGGATGCTCCACCAGTTGATACGCAACCAACAGGCAGAGTATCTAATAGTAGTAGGCGTCTCATATCTCTCACTAAACTGTTTGGAAGGTCTCGACGGAGCAGTTCACAAACAGAGCCAGTGCCATTGGACCCAAGCACTGGGCCTGCTGACGACTTCACTGCTGATTGGGTGGCTTCCTATAGTCGAACACCACGACCTTTCCCCACTACTAGACATGAATCGTTATCAGTGGCTAGCATGTCTCTAGTTGACAGTTCTGCTAGTCTCCCAGTGCCTTATAGACATCCACCGCCTTTCACTACAGCTGAAAATAGTGGCCATCAATCAACGTCCAATCAGTTCATTCGACACCCGCCCCCTCAACTTGGTTCCAGTCAATCACTGAATGTGCTAGGAACAAGAAGTATTGGTAGAACAAGGAACGATCACCATAGTAACAGTGGCCAGCGACAGGATAGGCCACGCCCCTCTTCATCTTATGTACCGACAGAAAATACTGGCAGTACACCATCAACACCAAACAATCGTACACATCGCCTTGACAACAGTGGGTCCACCCCCGTCATTAGTAACTCTTGTTTCAACATTCTTGGCCCAACCGCCCACACACCCACTCCTAATACGCCCACAACGTCACGTATTCGTGCTCCTGGGTTTTCTCGCGGTCCCAGTGGGTCCACCTTAAGTCTCCAACATGTATCACATCTCTCAAGCAATGCTAACACTAACAACATCAATGCTGTGACTAGTCCCAGCCCACCCTCCACCCCCACTCGTCCTGTGGAGTGTGCCTCTACCCCCACTCATCCTGTGGAGTGTGCCTCTAGTGCCTCCACCCTCGTACATGCTGCTAGCGTTGAGAGTGTGACATGTGAGGCTGATACTAGTGGGAGTCGTGCTGCTAGGAGACTACGTGCAGAGACAAGACGTTTGTTGCAACAAGAAATTACTGTCACCTCAGAGGAAGAGCAGCACAGGTGTGTGTGTGTGTGGGCGTGTATGTTATTGTTGCACATGCATTACAATGATTCTCCCCTGCAGTCAAATGAGCAACCTCTCCCAGGGTAGTCAGAGGTCTAAGGTCAAGCGTAGAAGACGCCGGAGGTCATTGGGGTCAACTAGCACGATAGAAGGTCAGAGGTCAACCACTCAACTCAGCACTTTGTCGTCTCAAGCTGACATTCGATTGGCTACATCCCCAGAGGAAGAGTCACATGACCTGCACACCCACATCCCTCACACTTCCACACCCCACGCTCCCACACTTCACACACCTCACACTGAGAGTGGAGACAGAATGGCACGCGTAACAGAGGAGAGGGAAACACAGTCAAGTGAGTTAGCCGATCAGATTTTGCTGTATATATAATATTGACCACACCCCCTTATAGTTGAGGTGACCATTGAGAATGATACAGAACGTGTAGGTTACCATGGAAACAAGCAGCGTACTACCGAATCAGCTGAGAGAAACAGAACTGCTGGAAAGAGTTGCTCTGTCATGTGATCACAACCAGATGTGTAACTATAGTCATACCATTCAGATTGACGCACGTGTCGACCGTTATCCCATATCATCATATTAGCAGTTCATTATTATAAGTATAATTATATTACCAATAATTATATTGTGTCAAGACAAATTTTAACCAACAAATGGATAAATATGAGATTTAGTGAGTGACCTGATTGGGTACATACCATATGTAATGAAATGAAAGTAAATGAGTTAAGAATAGTTCCAAGGTTCAAAGTTTATAGTTTATAGGAAGAACAGACGATCAGCTAGTCCGAGATTAGGATCACGATGTAAACTTTGACCCACGAGGTATGCCAACTTGTGAGCATACTGTAGCATGCAGAGGGGGTGTGGTTAATATACATGACATGACATGACTCGAAGCTCACCTGACAAGGGGCGGGCACACGGATAGTTCCAGGCCAATTGTAATACATGTGGGTCAGTTTGTAGGCAAGTCGTTGGATATGATCCGGCTTGAATCCCGAGGTGTCAGATACCACTACAAAGTGAGTGGGCGTGACTGTTCCCTGGCGCACATGTTGACTCACAAGGAAGAAGTCATAACTATAGACAAGGGCACACAACACACAGTTATATATAGACAAGGGCACACAACACACAGTTATATATAGACAAGGGCACACAACACACAGTACACACTAGTCCCCTACCAGTCCTTGCGTGTGAAGGTGTGATCCACTACAGTGCCAGGAGGGGGATTTCCCAGACCTTTAGCAGTCCCTCGCTGAAATATTCGTGTGGAAATCCTCTTTTGAACCACCACCACCATCATCTTGGGGCAGTACGACTCTCCTGAAGGGCCATTCACTTAATTAGAGAGAGAGAGAAGTTATTACACAATACCAAACATAGTGAAAGCCTCTTTCATCTGCGCCACTTCGAACCCTTGCACTGTGGCCATTTGCCCGTCCCCCACACCATCACGAAACACCACCACACGATCAGGTAGACAACCATTGACCTGTGTGTGTGTGTGTGTGTGGGCGGCATGTGGTGTGTGTGTGTGTGGGTACCTCATGATATTTGGTAAGTGCTGCTTTCATACACATCATGAGTCCATCTGCAATTTCTTGACGCTTGCCTTGAATGGAGACACGAGAGTACCAGCGTGTCAGGTGCCTGTGTGGGCATGTGTGAGGGTGGTGTGGGCGTGTGTGACTCACTTATTGGTACTGGCCACAAAGCCGAGAATGGATCTCTTCTGTCCTGAGGCAGAGTCATGATACACGTCCATCCCAATCACCATCATGTTTTTCTGTATAGGGGCAATAATCAGAGTTGTGTAATAGAGTGTGACCTCCACCCACTCACCACTGGTATCTCAACCGCCCACAACTCTCCCCCTAACTTGCAGTTAATCTGAAGTGCTATCTTCTGTGTTACACTGCGTAACTTCTGTTGGGCTGAAATAGTCCGCGCATTGATGACCTGTGTGTGTGTGTGTGTGTGTGTGTGTGTGGGTGGGTGGTACCAGTGTGTGTGTGTGTGTGTGTGTGTGTGTGTGTGTGGGTGGTACCAGTGTGTGTAGAGTACCATTATTTTGTGTGGGAGAAATTGTGTCACTAGCTCAAACGGAATTCTAAAATGGTTGACATCTGATGTCCTAATATTTAGTTAGTGATGGATCCTTGAGACCTTGTATTATCCTAACCCCAGACAAGCAAAAAAAGAAAGAAAAAAGAACAAGCAGCACAAAACCATACAGGTAGAAAAAGCAAACAGATGCCCGATCTTGAGAGTCGAGAATGATGGGTTAAAGAGTCTTTAACGGTGCACCAACTCTCCCGGCCCATTCATCTGTTGCATTCAGAACAACTAGTATACTGAATAATTATTGTAAGCTCTTCACTTGGGGCCATGCTGAATAATTATAATTATATTCAAATTTGAGGTAATGCTGACATAAACGTATCTTAGACCTGATATTGGCTGCTTTTTACACTTGCCCCTGTGCTGCAGTACTTCAACTTAGCTTGCATGGCTGTGTACATTTTGTGTAAACTAAATCTGACCTTGAGGGAGGCTTAATTTAGGCTGTATTGTCTGGGCCAGGTTTTGTGGTGGTAGTATCTGATAATGGGATGGGTCTATGTGGTTCTTCTATGTGACACAATCATTAACCATGGTTCTAGAATTAACACCAGTGTAGTGTGTGTGTGTGTGTGTGTGTGTGTGATTACCTGAGAGGGGACAGGATGATCGATACATGTCAGTTTCTTGAATGCAGAATAACGATCATCTCTGCTAGTAGGGAATATGACTACCACCATCTGTAGACTAGAGGAGATCTTGGGACGTATTGCATTCAAATATGTCTCTGTGCGATCATTTGGTACCTCCACAACCGTAGCGTCTGCCACCTACACACACATACACACACACACACACACACACACAGATTGCTAATAAACACACTCTTAGTTTCAGACACAAGCCACGCCCACATTATCTACCTCAATGCCGATTGGTGGTCCCACACGTTTCATCATGTTGAGAAAGTCCATAGCTTTGCTCTTGTCTCTCTTGGTGACAACCAGTAACCATGACATCAGTGGAACCTGAGGAGAGGATGTGCTCTAATTATCGAACAATAGCAATAATTATTATAGGACGTACTGGTGTAATGACGTGCTCCTTGACCGCCTCACGTCCCCAATCTGCCTCCTCATTGGCTACTATGGACTTGTTCCGACCAAACAAGATCTTCTCTCTGTCTAGAACACGTCCATTCATTTGTATCATACGAGGATCTAGTTGGAACCCCCAGGACTCCAGCTCATCTCGTGCCTGCACACACACACACACACACATACTAGCACACACGCCCACACACCACATACACACCTTGGGTGTCTTGTAGACCTTGTCTACAAACTTCTTGAATATCATCTCCCTCTGGTTGGGTTGGATACGTGTGTGTTGTGCCACATCCTGCACACATGGTTAGGGTACTATTATAGTGATGCACACATGGTTAGGGTACTATTACAGTGATGCACACATGGTTAGGGTACTATTACAGTGATGCACACATGGTTAGGGTACTATTACAGTGATGCACACATGGTTAGGGTACTATTACAGTGATGCACACATGGTTAGGGTACTATTACAGTGATGCACACGTGGTTAGGGTACTATTACAGTGATGCACACATGGTTAGGGTACTATTACAGTGATGCACACATGGTTAGGGTACTATTACAGTGATGCACACATGGTTAGGGTACTATTACAGTGATGCACACATGGTTAGGGTACTATTACAGTGATGCACACATGGTTAGGGTACTATTACAGTGATGCACACATGGTTAGGGTACTATTATAGTGATGCACACATGGTTAGGGTACTATTATAGTGATGCACACATGGTTAGGGTACTATTACAGTGATGCACACATGGTTAGGAGTGATGCACACATGGTTAGGGTACTATTACAGTGATGCACACATGGTTAGGAGTGATGCACACATGGTTAGGGTACTATTATAGTGATGCACACATGGTTAGGGTACTATTACAGTGATGCACACGTGGTTAGGGTACTATTACAGTGATGCACACATGGTTAGGGTACTATTACAGTGATGCACACATGGTTAGGGTACTATTACAGTGATGCACACATGGTTAGGGTACTATTACAGTGATGCACACATGGTTAGGGTACTACAGTTACCTTCATGACTCTGAAGTCTTGTCTAGCTGCTTGTGTGAGTCCAGTCATACAACAAAGCTCTGGCACCAAGCAAATGACCTCCTCTGGTGTATCCTGTATACTAGAGATCAAGAGTGTGGTATCAGACTACTAGTCTCTTACCACCTCCCCTGAATCCTTGGGCCTTCTCTTGGGCCTGTGTATGAGTAGTGGTTGCTCTCCATCATGAATCTCCTTACCATACGCCCTCCTACACACACAAGAGCCTTACACACACCCACACCACACCCATACTCACTTGTAGTAGTCAATGAAGGAGACTGCATTGCCAGTTTGGTCTTTGAAGGTAGAGCCAGGGTTCTTGTCCCAGGCAATGTCATCCACACGATAGGTGCGATTGTTGTACCTACACACACAACACTAGTGGAGCACTGTCACAGTGTGTGGGTGTGTGTGTGTGTGTGTGGGGGGGGTACCTTGTGAGTACTATGACTCCTACTAGGTGCTTGTAGGCCTGCTCTTGAAACTGCCTGTCTCCTACCTTGGAGTGGAGCTCATAGCTGGGAGGGTAAGTGTGTAATACCGTATAGCAGGTAATTTTCGGGGGACAAAATATTCGTGGTTCAGCAATATTGAGACATTTCGTGGATAATATTTTCGTGGTTGGAGCTTGGATTGTAGGTAAAGGTAGGCAAGGTCGCTTCATTCGTGGGTAAAATATTCGTGGTCAGACCTCCAACCACGAAAACCACGAATATTTTGCCCCACGAAAATTACCAGCTATTATGGTAGTAGCCACACTAACTCTAACCAACTCACAGGAAGTCCAGTGCACTATCAGTTCTCATGAGGCGATGGGAGATATCGAATAAGAGCAGTAGACCACCATCATGTTCCTGTATGGCTGACACATAACCTGGCCATAGCTCCATCCTATATAGAGGGTTACATGTGATGCAGTGCAGTGATGAAGGGGGACCCACTCTTACTTGTGCTGTGGTATGGCTATTGGGTTGGAGGGATCATAGTAGTGACGTCCCACTTGCTTCAACTCTAGATGACGCAACACCTGCAGCAGTCCACACAGGCACACATAAAATCACTGGGATATAGTAGCACAAACCACCTACTCTTCTGAATATAATATTGAATAGTTGCACACAGTCTGAGTAGTTGACTACAGCCACTAGTGTTAGGAACATGGTGACTGGTGTGTTGTCAGTGGGGCGGATGGTTTGGAAGGTCATTGTAGTTTCTGTTATCTTCTTAGGCAAGTAAAGAGTAGTGCCATCAAATGCCCGGGTCTTGCCCAATACATCCTCCTGTCCAGCCAGTAAACCATATCTGATACTCTTGCTCTCCACTACTGGCCTGCATAACACACACTAGGATCACACGCCCACTCACACGCCCACTCACTCAAAGGCTACAGCATACTGGTACACCCCCTCACTTCGTCCCTGGAGCATCAGATAGTTGGCAGCCAGGGGAATACTAGGAATAACACAATAACACGTTGTATAATTATTACATTAGCTGGTTATTCTTGAAGCACTACATTTTCGCACTCTTATCACACGCATGCACATTGGCAATACCGTATACCACACGCATGCACATTGGCAATACCGTATATCACACGCATGCACATTGGCAATACCGTATATCACACGCATGCACATTGGCAATACCGTATATCACACGCATGCACATTGGCAATACCGTATATCACACGCATGCACATTGGCAATACCGTATATCACACGCATGCACATTGGCAATACCGTATATCACACGCATGCACATTGGCAATACCGTATATCACACGCATGCACATTGGCAATACCGTATATCACACGCATGCACATTGGCAATACCGTATATCACACGCATGCACATTGGCAATACCGTATATCACACGCATGCACATTGGCAATACCGTATATCACACGCACGCACATTGGCAATACCGTATATCGGCTAATTTTCGTGAGCAAGCTGACCTCCACGAAATTTTAACGTAGACGTGGCTTACCGGAACGTATGAATGCAGTGCAGGCAACGAGACTAAACAAAATTTTTTACTTACGAAAACCATTGTTTTTCGAGTTAAACGAATTTTTCACCTAACGAAAATTAGCTCCTATACGGTAGTAAGGGAACAGAACAATAAAATTTAGTGCTCGAAAATTGGTTTCACTTGAAACCCCTCCACTGTATACAGGGGTTTCACTTCAAACCCCTCCACTGTATACAGGGGTGGAATGTTTAGTTCAGCACTCTGTGAAAATAAACTGCTATACAGTAGCAATGTTACCGACCTTTGACCTGATGAACCTGTTGTGGTTCCCACTACTTGCTTGAGTGATAGAGTGGCGAGGGAAGTGCTGACATCAGCAGTTACCACGGCTTTTATAGGGACCCTTTGAGTGGGCGGGGTGGTGCGTACAGCAGAGGACCGTCCAACGCCCACACCATCACCTGTCACACAGATATATTATATACTTTTTTACACGAAAATTAAATGAGAATTATCTGCTTGCTGAGAGTGTAAGCAGTCAACCCACGATGCATTCAAAGAAATGCTTTTAACATTACACAGTAGTTACATGGACACACACACACCTGTTGTGATCCTGGTGCCTCTACCAGGTAGTGTGGGAGGTGTTGGGGTCGTGACCTTTGGTTGTTGTTGACTTAGCATAAGTGCCCTGAGTCCTCGTCCTACAGGAGGTGTGGCTTGAGTGGGTGTGGTCAAGAGCTGCGGAGGTGAACCCATTGCACTCTGTGTGGGGAGAGAGGCCACTCCTGGCGGACTAGGTGTGCTCTAAAAGGAATCATTATATATAATTATAAAAATTATATAATTATAACAATAATTATCATTACCACTGGCTCTTCTTGTGGTTGCCCAGGGCGACGGGTTGGTTGACTGAGTGCCTTGAGCAACGCTTGCCCACGTCCAGAGCGACTCATCTACATCAGTGTGTGTGTGCAGTGTATAACCAGTGCACTATAGTAGCTATGCTTACCTTTATTATATTAGAGTGTCCAAAGAGCCTCTGTGCAGTCAGGAGTTACAATGTGTGGTGTTCCAACCACGTGGGTGACATTAGTTTCATGCCACGTGGGTGAAATATATAGCTTCGAATAAAAGCCGCTTAATTTCAGACCGCCCCCGAAACATAATTCCCTTGTAGAATCTCTATGGCTTCATACTCGCGCTGACTCAATCATGAATAATATATAATTATTATCAAAACATTATCAGTCCAGTTATTACAAGTCCAGCCATTCCTGACAGTGACAGATCCATCTTAGAAGTTGACCACGCTGCGAATGCTGTGTGCATGATATGTGTGTGTGTGTGTGTGTGGGGGGGGGGGGGACAGTGGTAGCGGTACCTGAGTCCTTGATGCATGACTTGGAAAGCTGTGTTGATCTCAGCTAGGGGAAAAGTGTGAGTGACAAATTGGTCCACTTTCAGTTCCCCTTTCATGTACTGGTCAACCATCATTGGAACAGCATCACGACTCTTCCAACCTACACACCCACACACAGGCACAGTATAAAGATATCCCTGTACACACACCCACACACACACAGGCACAGTATAAAGATCTGTACACACACCCACACCCACCCACACACACAAGCACAGTATAAAGATCTGTACACACACCCACACCCACACACCCACACAGGCACAGTAAGAGATATCCCTGCACACACCCACCCACACACACACACACACACACACACACACACACACACAGGCACAGTAAGAGATATCCCTGTACACACACTACATGAGGCGTATATATGTACAGACCACTTACCTCCGAATGCACAGCCCTTCCAGACCCTCCCAGTAACTAGTTGGAATGGTCGTGTGGAGATCTCTTGCCCAGCTGCAGCTACTCCAATGATAGTGGCCACACCCCAACCTTTGTGACATGCCTCTAGTGCTGCTCTCTGTAGTTAGGGTTAAGGTCAGTGACTGCCTACCAGCTGAGGCTTTGACAACACATGTGCGTACTCACCATGGTCTTGACATTTCCAATACACTCGAATGAGTAATCTAGTCCTCCATCAGTTAGTTCAGCTACCACTTGTTGTGTGGGGGAAGAGTGCTCCAGTGGATTCAAGAACTCTGTAGCTCCAAACTCTTGAGCTGTATACATGTACAGGGCACAAAGTCATGTGATACACAGCACATGAGGAACAAAGTCATGTGATACACAGCACATGAGGCACAAAGTCATGTGATACACAGCGCATGAGGCACAAAGTCATGTGATACACAGCACATAAGGCACAAAGTCATGTGATACACAGCACATTATGAGGCACAAAGTCATGTGATACACAGCACATTATGAGGCACAAAGTCATGTGATACACAGCGCATGAGGCACAAAGTCATGTGATACACAGCACATGAGGCACAAAGTCATGTGATACACAGCACATTATGAGGCACAAAGTCAT
The DNA here is from genome assembly GCF_963675165.1 of Halichondria panicea. NCBI lineage: Eukaryota > Metazoa > Porifera > Demospongiae > Suberitida > Halichondriidae > Halichondria > Halichondria panicea. The sequence goes on along the minus strand of NC_087382.1, from coordinate 1,994,946 downwards.
GTGATACACAGCACATTTATGAGGCACAAAGTCATGTGATACACAGCGCATGAGGCACAAAGTCATGTGATACACAGCACATTATGAGGCACAAAGTCATGTGATACACAGCGCATGAGGCACAAAGTCATGTGATACACAGCACATTATGAGGCACAAAGTCATGTGATACACAGCACATTATGAGGCACAAAGTCATGTGATACACAGCACATTATGAGGCACAAAGTCATGTGATACACAGCACATTATGAGGCACAAAGTCATGTGATACACAGCACATTATGAGGTTACCTGTAGGCCACTTGTCATTGTTAATGTCCACAGCAATGATTCTACTAGCCCCTGCTTTCTTGCAGCCCATGATGACAGCTAGACCCACAGCCCCACAGCCCCACACGCCCACTACACTACCAGCCTCCACACCAGCCGTATTGAGAGCAGCACCATAGCCTACAGTTGACATACTCCATTAGTTATACCAGCCGACACATGCACACATACCAGTGGGGATGCCACAGCCTAGTAGACACACTTTATCCAGAGGGGCACTGGGGTCCACCTTCGCCACTGCTATCTCTGGCAGTACTGTATACTCAGAGAAAGTGCTTGTACCCATAAAGTGGTATACAGTTTGACCTTTGCAGGAGAAGCGACTGGTCCCATCAGGCATGACCCCGCGACCTTGTGTGCTCCTGGAAGGAACGTAAAGCAATCACACTGACTATATACAGTGGTTTTCCTTACCTTTGCAGGCTATACTGCAAGAGCACTGCAACCACAATGTAGTAAATATAGTATTTTGGTTGGCTTCTGTTATGATTGTTAGTAACAAGCCAACAAAATTACTTGCTATGGCCTGCAAAATGCAAACTGTAACTGGTTTTAATTTGGCAATTTCAAAACTGCCAAATTAGTGGACCTAATTGCTGTAGTAGCCTAAGACGTCAAATTAAAAATCGCCAAATTCTAATAGCTCACTCGCCAAATAATTATAATAGCCGCTAAATGTTCCAGGTGTCTCATATTTTGTCTGACTGAAGTGATGGTAGCTCAGCTAACTTGTTGCTTGGTTCATTGTGGCTAAAACTTGTATGCATAGCTATAGGGAGCGGAGGGCCTATATTTACTAGGCTCAAAATTGGATATTTCCGAAAGCAGCTTGTTGACCTCAAGCATTATAATTATAGAAGGAGTGCTGTGAAAGTAGAGTAGTAACCCCTTGAGTTGTGTGAAAAGTCTGCAATAGCCAGTATTTTACCCATCATTGATTTTTGTGATGTGTGGGTGGACTAAAATAACACAGACAGGTAATCAGTACATTGTGGTTGCAGTGCTCTTGGAGTATAGCCTGCAAAGGTATGGAAAACCACTGTAGCAACCCAGGACACAAGCATACACACTGTACCTTATGCAAGAGCAAAGATTGGTCTTGTTGCTCTTACAGAACTTGCATTGTCTACATTGTGGTATATAGAGTGGTATCACATGATCTCCAGGCACTACTGAGGTGACGCCCACACCCACACTCTCCACTACACCAGCTGCATTAAAGGTAGGCATATAATCAGAGGAGGCTGAAACCACTAATTGCTTTTCTACAATTTTCGACTACTTTTAACCTAGTTTTTAGTGTCTGTAAACATGAGGGGGGGTCACATGAGGGGGGGTCACATTTTATTTTTGCCTATTTTGCGTCTCGAGGCCATCTGTGCATTGACTTCGAGAAAAAGCCGCTAGATCATGACATATCGAGGCTATACAGTACATGAGAGCACTGACTTGTACTGCTTCTGAGCAAAAATTGGCGAACATAAAATTATATTTAACACACCCACTCACTAAAAACTAGAATAACATACAAGCAACACCCACCTCCTTCGTGTCCTAGGATACAGGGGAACTTCCCCTCTGAGTCACTCCCACCCAGTGTGTAAGCATCAGTATGGCACACACCAGTCGCTATGATCTGTGTGGGCGTGTGAAGTGTGTACCAAGTGAGGTACGTATCCGTACCGTACGCAGGTACATATAATATCCTTACCTGAACTCTGACCTCTCCTGCTTGTGGTGGACTCACTTGCACTTCTTCTATAGATAGAGGTTTGGATGCTTCCCAAGCAACAGCAGCACTGCACGTGATCACCTATATAGGCTAATAATGAGACATATAGCTACCAAAAAGTAGTGAGCCAACTTTTCCAGCAAATTCCGACATTATAAGCAGGTCAATTCTCTAGGCTGGATATGCAGTACAGTCGAGTCTAGCTAGCCTGGTGTTAGCCTCGATTCCAAGCCTATTAAAATAATCTGCCTTGAATCGAGGCTAGTGTGCAGTCACATAGCTAGCCACACCCCACGTAGTGGCTTAGCCTCGAGACTATAAGCTTGCAGGATTAGTGGGTGGGGCAGGTAGGTAACCTCACAGCAGAAGCTCTGCTCACAAGCAGAGCTTCTGCTTCACAAGGCCTGGCCTACATTTACAAGACTATGCCTACTGTATGGCTGCCTACACAAATGAATATACTTAGTTGTCACACGTGTCATGACATGATAGAGCACATCCAGCCACGGGGCAAAGAGAGAGCAAGACGAGATATATGGTACCCTGCCAGCTGCCTCCTTGTACCTCGGTCACCTTTTTTGGTGAGCGCTATAGCTAGCAAGGTGGTAGTTGGACATTATTTTTATAGTGAAAGCCTTGTGTTAAAGTAGCTCTGTGGGATTCCGCTCTGTCCTTTAATAATATATTATTATTTTTGTGTTCTACTCACAGATAACTACTCAACTCTGTACAGCTACAGCCAGGATTCAGCATTCAATCACTCTCATAATTTTATTGTCATTTCATCTTTTATGGGGGACGCCCCACTCTTAATTTTTATCACTGAATGGCTGCTGACGTACGTATATATAAGAGCACTACAAGATACGACAGGAAAGGGTCAGTATAATAATTATGTAAGTGATGTAGTGTACTATCTTCTGGTATTCAGCCCCTTTAATGAGCACAGGATTATATAGATCATTAGTTACATCACTATAATTATGCAATTTTCTGCTGTATTTCATATTGTAATGATTCATTGGGTACTGACTTTATATGGATGTATGGATGGTGCTATGATTCTTAGCCTTCCAGGCCGCAACATAGAATGCTGGCTTTCTGATCGAGATCTGTTATTTGGAGTGGATCTACCTCTGAGAGACAAAGGGCCAGTTACTGTATCATGTATGAATATATTTATTCTGTTGCTTGTACATTTCGTAGCATTATCAGTAATATAGAGTAGCATCTTGAGCTCCCCTTTCTTCATCACTCAATCTGCAGGCAGTGTATGTGATTTTCTGACAGGAAAGGCTACTCTAAACAGAGGAAGTCGGCCACACAAGGTATAGTCTAATAATTATTGTACAGTACTAGATGATCTTCTCTGTTTTGGGTCAGATGCAATTGCCTTGAATCACTAGCCAGTTTAAAACATTTCTTCTACTCTTGGCTTAAGAAATTGTATTTTATTATTGTACCAGCATTAGGTAGTTAACTCCAGCATTGACCGTGTAGCGGGAAAGTTCGTTATTTGATCCCTTGAGAAATGTTGTATAGTTGTTCATATTTCAATGCCAGGAAACCATAGCTTTGCATGGTGCGTGGAAGTGTCTTCCATTTATATTACATGAAGTGTGAAGTGTGTTTGAAGTGTGTTGTAAGTTTGTACAGACCCATGGTGGCAATGATCTGATGATGGCTCCACTGCTCTGATGGACCAATGCAGGAGAAGTTATTCTGTATAATTATTACACTAAATTAATGTATGCCACTGTTTGGATCGGTTTCTGTTCTGCTCAGCTTCTTCCTCCAACTTGCTTACGCAGGCTAAGCTTATTCTTAATTAGTTCATTCTTAGTTCATTCTATAGTCTAGTATTATTGTCGGTTTGGTTGTTTTATGTTTTTCACCTGGTCATACGGATTCACTTCATTAATTTTTATACAGTGCAGACCACACCTCTATCCACACATTGTACCTGCACATCCTGTATATATGGGGCCACACCCCCACTCACTGTACTGATATGTGGTCACACCCCCATACATGGTAACCCTCTTGACCACACCTCCACCCATGCATTGTGTCGTACATGCTGTGTTTTTGTGTACAGTACACACATCATCCGTGTCTTTATCCCCACACCTAGTCGGAGGGAGCAGCAAGTTCTACTAAGAGCCAGCATCACCAACTAACCAACACACTACAAGACTTACCTACTACCAGCTAGGACAGCACACCACCCGGGATAGACTCTACTATACCATGTAATACGCCTTTGTATTACGATCATGATACAATTTGCTGCCCTCCCTCGCCCATGGATTGAATAATTATGGACACTCGCAGGAGACTGACACACAATAATAGACACCAAAGGGCCAGTTACTGTATCATGTACGAATATTCTGTTGCTTGTACAACTCGTAACATTATCAGTAATTGACTGTAGAGTAGCATCTTGAGCTCCCCTTTCTTCATCACTCAATGCAGGCAGTGTATGTGATTTTCTGACAGGAAAGGCTACTCTAAACAGAGGGAGTCGGCCACACAAGGTATAGTCTAATAATTATTGTATGGTACTTAGATGATCTTCTCTGTTTTGGGTCAGATGCAATTGCCTTCAATCACTAGCCAGTTTAAAACATTTCTTCTACTCTTGGCTTAAGAAATTGTATTTTATTATTGTACCAGCATTAGGTAGTTAACTCCACTTATGCATTGACCTCTGCGTGTAGCGGGAAAGTTCATTATTTGAGCCCTAGAGAAATGCTGTATAGTTGTTCTCATTTCAATGCCAGGAAACCATAGCTTTGCATGGTGCGTGGGAGTGTCTTCCATTTTTATTACATGAAGTGTGAAGTGTGTTGTAAGTTTGTACAGAGAGGACTCCCATGGTGGCAATGATCTGATGATGGCTCCACTGCTCTGATGGACCAATGCAGGAGAAGTTATTCTGTATAATTATTACACTAAATTAATGTATGCCACTGTTTGGATCGGTTTCTGTTCTGCTCAGCTTCTTCCTCCAACTTGCTTACGCAGGCTAAGCTTATTCTTAGTTCATTCTTAGTTCATTCTATAGTCTAGTATATTATCGGTTTGGTTGTTTTATGTTTTTCACCTGGTCATACGGAATCACTTCATTATTATCAGTGCAGACCACACCCCTATCCACACATTGTACCTGCACATCCTGTATATATGGGGCCACACCCACTCACTGTACTGATATGTGGTCACACCCCCATACATGGTAACCCTCTTGACTACACCTCCACCCATGCATTGTGTCGTACATGCTGTGTTTTTGTGTACAGTACACACATCATCCGTGTCTTTATCCCCACACCTAGTCGGAGGGACAGCAAGTTCTACTAAGAGCCAGCATCACCAACTAACCAACACACTACAAGACTTACCTACTACCAGCTAGGACAGCACACCACCCGGGACAGACTCTACTATACCATGTAATACGCCTTTGTATTACGATCATGATACAATTTGCTGCCCTCCCTTGCCCATGGATTGAATAATTATGGACACTCGCAGGACAACTAAGAGACTGACACACAATAATACTGCATTTTTGCCATTACATGTATTGTAATAAAAATAATTATTAATTTTTTGCCATTAATTTTATTTAAAATTAATCATTAATTATAGCGGAATCATGCATGCCTGCATGATAGTAGTCTCATGAATGAGTCGTCCTTTGTCCCAATGCATGCCTGCATGATAGTAGTCTCATGAATGAGTCGCCCTTTGTCCCACATGCATGCCTGCATGATAGTAGTCTCATGAATGAGTCATCACCGGCCCTTTGTCCCACGCATGCCTGCATGATAGTAGTCTCATGAATGAGTCGCCTTTGTCCCAAAGAATAGCCCCGCCCACTTACTATGAGTGCTGCGCTTTAAATATGCTTGTAGCTGCAGAAATAGTGGGTGGGGCTGGTATGTTTTTGCAGAATTAGTGGGTGGGGCTGGTATGTTCTTCACAAGGCCTTCAGTGCGCATGTCATGATGAGCACATGTTATTTGCAGCCACGAGACAAAGAGAGAGCATGTACCCTGCCGGCTGTCTCCTTGTACGTCGGTCACCTTTTGGTGAGCGCTATAGCTAGCAAGGTGGTAGTTGGATATTAATAGTGACAGCCTTGTGTTAAAGTAGCTCTGTGTATACTGTCCTTATATTGTTCTCTCATGTCTTACTCACAGATAACTACTCAACGCTGCACAGCACAGGATTCAGCATTCAATCACTCTCATAATTTTATTGTCATTTCATCTTTTATGGGGGACGCCCCACTCTTAATTTTTATCACTGAATGGCTGCTGACGTACGTATATATAAGAGCACTACAAGATACGACAGGAAAGGGTCAGTATAATAATTATGTAAGTGATGTAGTGTACTATCTTCTGGTATTCAGCCCCTTTAATGAGCACAGGATTATATAGATCTCCAAGCCATTAGTTACATCACTATAATTATGCAATTATCTGCTGTATTTCATATTGTAATGATTCATTGGGTACTGACTTTGTATGGATGGTGCTATGATTCTTAGCCTTCCAGGCCGCAACATAGAATGCTGGCTTTCTGATCGAGGAGAAGATAATCTGTTATTGGCCGGGGATGGAGTGGATCTACCTCTGAGAGACAAAGGGCCAGTTATTGTATCATGTATGAATATTCTGTTGCTTGTACATTTCGTAGCATTATCAGTAATTGACTCTAGAGTAGCATCTTGTGCTTCATCACTCAATCTGCAGGCAGTGTATGTGATTTTCTGACAGGAAAGGCTACTCTAAACAGAGGGAGTCGGCCACACAAGGTATAGTCTAATAATTATTGTACGGTACTTAGATGATCTTCTCGGTTTTGGGTCAGATGCAATTGCCTTCAATCACTATAGCCAGTTAAAACATTTCTTCTACTCTGGCTTAAGAAATTGTATTTTATTATTGTACCCAGCATTGACCTCTACTACCGTGTAGCGGGAAAGTTCGTTATTTGAGCCCTCGAGAAATGTTGTATAGTTGTTCACATTTCAATGCCAGGAAACCACAGCTTTGCATGGTGCGTGGGAGTGTCTTCCATTTATATTACATGAAGTGTGAAGTGTGTTGTAAGTTTGTACAGAGAGGACTCCCATGGTGGCAATGATCTGATGATGGCTCCACTGCTCTGATGGACCAATGCAGGAGAAGTTATTCTGTATAATTATTACACTAAATTAATGTATGCCACTGTTTGGATCGGTTTCTGTTCTGCTCAGCTTCTTCCTCCAACTTGCTTACGCAGGCTAAGCTTATTCTTAATTAGTTCATTCTTAGTTCATTCCATAGTCTAGTATTATTGTCGGTTTGGTTGTTATGTTTTTCACCTGGTCATACGGAATCACTTCATTAATTTTTATACAGTGCAGACCACACCTCTATCCACACATTGTACCTGCACATCCTGTATATGTGGGGCCACACCCCCACTCACTGTACTGATATGTGGTCACACCCCCATACATGGTAACCCTCTTGACCACACCCCAACCCATGCATTGTGTCGTACATGCTGTGTTTTTATGTACAGTACACACATCATCCGTGTCTTTGTCCCCACACCTAGTCGGAGGGACAGCAAGTTCTACTAAGAGCCAGCATCACCCACTAACCAACACACTACAAGACCTACCTACTACCAGCTAGGACAGCACACCACCCGGGACAGACTCTACTATACCATGTAATACGCCTTTGTATTACGATCATGATACAATTTGCTGCCCTCCCTCGCCCATGGATTGAATAATTATGGACGAGACTGACACACAATAATAGACACCAAAGGGCCAGTTACTGTATCATGTACGAATATTCTGTTGCTTGTACATTTCGTAACATTATCAGTAATTGACTGTAGAGTAGCTCCCCTTTCTTCATCACTCAATGCAGGCAGTGTATGTGATTTTCTGACAGGAAAGGCTACTCTAAACAGAGGGAGTCGGCCACACAAGGTATAGTCTAATAATTATTGTACGGTACTTAGGGTCAGATGCAATTGCCTTGAATCACTAGCCAGTTTAAAACATTTCTTCTACTCTTGGCTTAAGAAATTGTATTTTATTATTGTACCAGCATTAGGTAGTTAACTCCACTTATGCATTGACCTCTACTACTGTGTAGCGGGAAAGTTCATTATTTGAGCCCTCGAGAAATGCTGTATAGTTGTTCTCATTTCAATGCCAGGAAACCATAGCTTTGCATGGTGCGTGGGAGTGTCTTCTATTTTTATTACATGAAGTGTGAAGTGTGTTGTAAGTTTGTACAGACCCATGGTCTGATGATGGCTCCACTGCTCTGATGGACCAATGCAGGAGAAGTTATTCTGTATGATTATTACACTAAATTAATGTATGCCACTGTTTGGATCGGTTTCTGTTCTGCTCAGCTTCTTCCTCCAACTTGCTTACGCAGGCTAAGCTTATTCTTAATTAGTTCATTCTTAGTTCATTCTATAGTCTAGTATTATTGTCGGTTTGGTTGTTTTATGTTTTTCACCTGGTCATACGGAATCACTTCATTATTATCAGTGCAGACCACACCTCTATCCACACATTGTACCTGCACATCCTGTATATATGGGGCCACACCCCCACTCACTGTACTGATATGTGGTCACACCCCCATACATGGTAACCCTCTTGACCACACCCCCACCCATGCATTGTGTCGTACATGCTGTGTTTTTGTGTACAGTACACACATCATCCGTGTCTTTATCCCCACACCTAGTCGGAGGGAGCAGCAAGTTCTACTAAGAGCCAGCATCACCAACTAACCAACACACTACAAGACCTACCTACTACCAGCTAGGACAGCACACCACCCGGGACTTAATACGCCTTTGTATTACGATCATGATACAATTTGCTGCCCTCCCTCACCCATGGATTGAATGATTATGGACACTCGCAGGACAACTAAGAGACTGACACACAATAATAGACACCAAAGGTCCAGTTACTGTATCATGTACGAATATTCTGTTGCTTGTACATTTCGCAACATTATCAGTAATTGACTGTAGAGTAGCATCTTGAGCTCCCCTTTCTTCATCACTCAATCTGCAGGCAGTGTATGTTATTTTCTGACAGGAAAGGCTACTCTAAACAGAGGGAGTCGGCCACACAAGGTATAGTCTAATAATTATTGTACGGTACTCTCTGTTTTGGGTCAGATGCAATTGACTAGCCAGTTTAAAACATTTCTTCTACTCTTGGCTTAAGAAGTTGTATTTTATTATTGTACCAGCATTAGGTAGTTAACTCCACTTATGCATTGACCTCTACTACTGTGTAGCGTAAAAGTTCGTTATTTGAGCCCTCGAGAAATGTTGTATAGTTGTTCATATTTCAATGCCAGGAAACCATAGCTTTGCATGGTGCGTGGGAGTTTCTTCCATTTATATTACATGAAGTGTGTTGTAAGTTTGTATAGAGAGGACTCCCATGGTGGCAATGATCTGATGATGGCTCCACTGCTCTGATGGACCAATGCAGGAGAAGTTATTCTGTATAATTATTACACTAAATTAATGTATGCCACTGTTTGGATCGGTTTCTGTTCTGCTCAGCTTCTTCCTTCAACTTGCTTACGCAGGCTAAGCTTATTCTTAATTAGTTCATTCTTAGTTCATTCTATAGTCTAGTATTATTGTCGGTTTGGTTGTTTTATGTTTTTCACCTGGTCATATGGAATCACTTCATTATTATCAGTGCAGACCACACCTCTATCCACACATTGTACCTGCACATCCTGTATATATGGGGCCACACCCCCACTCACTGTACTGATATGTGGTCACACCCCCATACATGGTAACCCTCTTGACCACACCTCCACCCATGCATTGTGTCGTACATGCTGTGTTTTTGTGTACAGTACACACATCATCCGTGTCTTTATCCCCACACCTAGTCGGAGGGAGCAGCAAGTTCTACTAAGAGCCAGCATCACCAACTAACCAACACTACAAGACCTACCTACTACCAGCTAGGACAGCACACCACCCGGGACAGACTCTACTATACCATGTAATACGCCTTTTTATTACGATCATGATACAATTTGCTGCCCTCCCTTGCCCATGGATTGAATAATTATGGACACTCGCAGGACAACTAAGAGACTGACACACAATAATAGACACCTAACTGCATTTTTGCCATTAATATAATAAAAATAATTTTGCCATTAATTAATCATTAATTATAGTGGAATCATGCATGCCTGCATGATAGTAGTCTCATGAATGAGTCGTCCTTTGTCCCACATGCATGCCTGCATATGATATAGTAGTCTCATGAATGAGTCGCCCTTTGTCCCAAAGAATAGCCCCGCCCACTTACTATGAGTGCTGCGCTTTAAATATGCTTGTAGCTGTGTACGTGTATGGCAGCATGATGGCTACTCTATCCCTCTCTCTGCAACGGAGGGAGTACCACCATACAATGGACCAACCAACCACTCCATCATCCTGCCACTTGAACAGGAGGAGAGAGTGCTACCTATTCCAGTGGGTAAGTTACTGTGTGTTAATATTATTATTAAATAGCTTTGAGCTTGTGTGCATGGATTATCTTTGTATCTAGGTTAGTACTGATTAGAGCATTGTACAGTTGGGATCATGCCTCAGGGTGATGTAGAGCCTGTGCTAGGCCCTGCCTTAGGGACTAGCTGTGACTCTGTTGACCTGTTGTATGATCAGCAAGTCGAGCGTCTTGAGCGATCCTTACCTTTGGGAAAACTTGACAGTATAGCCTCTGTTCGATTTCTAGATTCCTTGTTTTTGGGATTCTGCCATCGCGTTGCGGTATCGGTAGCCCTGAAGGCATGGGATTTAGAAATCGGAACAGAGCAATACTGCCCAGTGGGGGCGCAATGATACTTAATGGTGATTGGACAGGAATGAGGCAGAATAGCTACGTTGTCATGACCCGATCGTACCGAGCATGCCACATGTCCTGGCACAGGTTCTATGTTGTTCTGAGACATGATACCTAACTGTTTACTGTTTACCTTGTTCTGTACTCTCTAGGGGTGTACAGTAATTAGGGTGGTACAACCACCAAGGCGAGTGTATGCTGTGTGGTGTATGGGTGACTATTCTATCCCTCTCTCTCTCTTCATGTGCAACGGAGGGAGTACCACCATAGAATGGACCAACCAACCACTCCATCATCCTGCCACTTGAACAGGAGGAGACCTCCTACCTATTCCAGTGGGTAAGTTACTGTGTGTTAATTATAAAATAACTTTGAGCTTGTGTGCATGGCAGGTGGCCCATTATCTTTGTATCTAGGTTAGTACTGATTAGAGCTTTGTACAGTTGGGATCATGCCTCAGAGTGATGTAGAGCCTGTGCTAGGCCCTGCCTTAGGGACTAGCTGTGACCCTGTTGACCTGTTGTATGATCAACAAGTCGAGCGTCTTGAGCGATCCTTACCTTTGGGAAAACTTGACAGTATAGCCTCTGTTCGATTTCTAGATTCCTTGCTTTTGGGATCCTGCCATCGCGTTGCGGTATCGGTAGCCCTGAAGGCATGGGATTTAGAAATCGGAACAGAGCAATACTGCCCAGTGGGGGCGCAATGACACTTACTGGTGATTGGACAGGAATGATGCAGAATAGCTACGTTGTCATGACCCGATCGTACCGAGCATGCCACATGTCCTGGCACAGATTCTATGTTGTTCTGAGACATGATACCTAACTGTTCACTGTTTACCTTGTTCTGTACTCTCTAGGGGTGTACAGTAATTAGGGTGTATGCTGTGCTTATGCTTGTAGCTGTGTGGTGTATGGGTGACTATTCTATCCCTCTCTCTCTCTCTCTTCATGTGCAACGGAGGGAGTACCACCATAGAATGGACCAACCAACCACTCCTGCCACTTGAACAGGAGGAGACCTCCATTGAGTGCTACCTATTCCAGTGGGTAAGTTACTGTGTGTTAACTATAAAATAACTTTGAGCTTGTGTGCATGGCAGGTGGCTTTGTATCTAGGTTAGTACTGATTAGAGCTTGCCTCAGGGTGATGTAGAGCCTGTGCTAGGCCCTGCCTTAGGGACTAGCTGTGATCCTGTTGACCTGTTGTATGATCAGCAAGTCGAGCGTCTTGAGCGATCCTTACCTTTGGGAAAACTTGACAGTATAGCGTCTGTTCGATTTCTAGATTCCTTGCTTTTGGGATCCTGCCATCGCGTTGCAGTATCGGTAGCCCTGAAGGCATGGGATTTAGAAATCGGAACAGAGCAATACTGCCCAGTGGGGGTGCAATGACACTTACTGGTGATTGGACAGGAATGATACAGGATAGCTACGTTGTCATGACCCGATCGTACCGAGCATGCCACATGTCCTGGCACAGGTTCTATGTTGTTCTGAGACATGATACCTAACTGTTCACTGTTTACCTTGTTCTGTACACTCTAGGGGTGTACAGTGATTAGGGTGGTACGAGTGCTTATGCTTGTAGCTGTGTGGTGTATGGGTGACTATTCTATCCCTCTCTCTCTCTTCATGTGCAACGGAGGTAGTACCACCATAGAATGGACCAACCAACCAACCACTCCATCATCCTGCCACTTGAACAGGAGGAGACCTCCTACCTATTCCAGTGGGTAAGTTACTGTGTGTTAATTATAAAATAATGGCAGGTGGCCCATTATCTTTGTATCTATGTTAGTACTGATTAGAGCTTTGTACAGTTGGGATCATGCCTCAGGGTGATGTAGAGCCTGTGCTAGGCCCTGCCTTAGGGACTAGCTGTGACCCTGTTGACCTGTTGTATGATCAGCAAGTCGAGCGTCTTGAGCGATCCTTACCTTTGGGAAAACTTGACAGTATAGCCTCTGTTCGATTTCTAGATTCCTTGCTTTTGGGATCCTGCCATCGCGTTGCGGTATCGGTAGCCCTGAAGGCAGGGGATTTAGAAATCGGAACAGAGCAATACTGCCCAGTGGGGGCGCAATGACACTTACTGGTGATTGGACAGGAATGAAGCAGATTAGCTACGTTGTCATGACCCGATCGTACCGAGCATGCCACATGTCCTGGCACAGGTTTTATATTGTTCTGAGACATGATACCTAACTGTTTACTGTTTACCTTGTTCTGTACTCTCTAGGGGTGTACAGTAATTAGGGTGGTACGAGTGTATGCTGTGCTTATGCTTGTAGCTGTGTGGTGTATGGGTGACTATTCTATCCCTCTCTCTCTCTCTTCATGTGCAACGGAGGGAGTACCACCATAGAATGGACCAACCAACCACTCCATCATCCTGCCACTTGAACAGGAGGAGACCTCCATTGAGTGCTACCTATTCCAGTGGGTAAGGTTAATTATAAAATAACTTTGAGCTTGTGTGCATGGCAGGTGGCCCATTATCTTTGTATCTAGGTTAGTACTGATTAGAGCTTTGTACAGTTGGGATCATGCCTCAGGGTGATGTAGAGCCTATGCTAGGCCCTGCCTTAGGGACTAGCTGTGACCCTGTTGACCTGTTGTATGATCAGCAAGTCGAGCGTCTTGAGCGATCCTTACCTTTGGGAAAACTTGACAGTATAGCCTCTGTTTGATTTCTAGATTCCTTGCTTTTGGGATCCTGCCATCGCGTTGCGGTATCGGTAGCCCTGAAGGCATGGGATTTAGAAATCGGAACAGAGCAATACTGCCCAGTGGGGGCGCAATGATACTTAATGGTGATTGGACAGGAATGAGGCAGAATAGCTACGTTGTCATGACCCGATCGTACCGAGCATGCCACATGTCCTGGCACAGGTTCTATGTTGTTCTGAGACATGATACCTAACTGTTTACTGTTTACCTTGTTCTGTACTCTCTAGGGGTGTACAGTAATTAGGGTGGTACAACCACCAAGGCGAGTGTATGCTGTGTGGTGTATGGGTGACTATTCTATCCCTCTCTCTCTCTTCATGTGCAACGGAGGGAGTACCACCATAGAATGGACCAACCAACCACTCCATCATCCTGCCACTTGAACAGGAGGAGACCTCCTACCTATTCCAGTGGGTAAGTTACTGTGTGTTAATTATAAAATAACTTTGAGCTTGTGTGCATGGCAGGTGGCCCATTATCTTTGTATCTAGGTTAGTACTGATTAGAGCTTTGTACAGTTGGGATCATGCCTCAGAGTGATGTAGAGCCTGTGCTAGGCCCTGCCTTAGGGACTAGCTGTGACCCTGTTGACCTGTTGTATGATCAACAAGTCGAGCGTCTTGAGCGATCCTTACCTTTGGGAAAACTTGACAGTATAGCCTCTGTTCGATTTCTAGATTCCTTGCTTTTGGGATCCTGCCATCGCGTTGCGGTATCGGTAGCCCTGAAGGCATGGGATTTAGAAATCGGAACAGAGCAATACTGCCCAGTGGGGGCGCAATGACACTTACTGGTGATTGGACAGGAATGATGCAGAATAGCTACGTTGTCATGACCCGATCGTACCGAGCATGCCACATGTCCTGGCACAGATTCTATGTTGTTCTGAGACATGATACCTAACTGTTCACTGTTTACCTTGTTCTGTACTCTCTAGGGGTGTACAGTAATTAGGGTGTATGCTGTGCTTATGCTTGTAGCTGTGTGGTGTATGGGTGACTATTCTATCCCTCTCTCTCTCTCTCTTCATGTGCAACGGAGGGAGTACCACCATAGAATGGACCAACCAACCACTCCTGCCACTTGAACAGGAGGAGACCTCCATTGAGTGCTACCTATTCCAGTGGGTAAGTTACTGTGTGTTAACTATAAAATAACTTTGAGCTTGTGTGCATGGCAGGTGGCTTTGTATCTAGGTTAGTACTGATTAGAGCTTGCCTCAGGGTGATGTAGAGCCTGTGCTAGGCCCTGCCTTAGGGACTAGCTGTGATCCTGTTGACCTGTTGTATGATCAGCAAGTCGAGCGTCTTGAGCGATCCTTACCTTTGGGAAAACTTGACAGTATAGCGTCTGTTCGATTTCTAGATTCCTTGCTTTTGGGATCCTGCCATCGCGTTGCAGTATCGGTAGCCCTGAAGGCATGGGATTTAGAAATCGGAACAGAGCAATACTGCCCAGTGGGGGTGCAATGACACTTACTGGTGATTGGACAGGAATGATACAGGATAGCTACGTTGTCATGACCCGATCGTACCGAGCATGCCACATGTCCTGGCACAGGTTCTATGTTGTTCTGAGACATGATACCTAACTGTTCACTGTTTACCTTGTTCTGTACACTCTAGGGGTGTACAGTGATTAGGGTGGTACGAGTGCTTATGCTTGTAGCTGTGTGGTGTATGGGTGACTATTCTATCCCTCTCTCTCTCTTCATGTGCAACGGAGGTAGTACCACCATAGAATGGACCAACCAACCAACCACTCCATCATCCTGCCACTTGAACAGGAGGAGACCTCCTACCTATTCCAGTGGGTAAGTTACTGTGTGTTAATTATAAAATAATGGCAGGTGGCCCATTATCTTTGTATCTATGTTAGTACTGATTAGAGCTTTGTACAGTTGGGATCATGCCTCAGGGTGATGTAGAGCCTGTGCTAGGCCCTGCCTTAGGGACTAGCTGTGACCCTGTTGACCTGTTGTATGATCAGCAAGTCGAGCGTCTTGAGCGATCCTTACCTTTGGGAAAACTTGACAGTATAGCCTCTGTTCGATTTCTAGATTCCTTGCTTTTGGGATCCTGCCATCGCGTTGCGGTATCGGTAGCCCTGAAGGCAGGGGATTTAGAAATCGGAACAGAGCAATACTGCCCAGTGGGGGCGCAATGACACTTACTGGTGATTGGACAGGAATGAAGCAGATTAGCTACGTTGTCATGACCCGATCGTACCGAGCATGCCACATGTCCTGGCACAGGTTTTATATTGTTCTGAGACATGATACCTAACTGTTTACTGTTTACCTTGTTCTGTACTCTCTAGGGGTGTACAGTAATTAGGGTGGTACGAGTGTATGCTGTGCTTATGCTTGTAGCTGTGTGGTGTATGGGTGACTATTCTATCCCTCTCTCTCTCTCTTCATGTGCAACGGAGGGAGTACCACCATAGAATGGACCAACCAACCACTCCATCATCCTGCCACTTGAACAGGAGGAGACCTCCATTGAGTGCTACCTATTCCAGTGGGTAAGGTTAATTATAAAATAACTTTGAGCTTGTGTGCATGGCAGGTGGCCCATTATCTTTGTATCTAGGTTAGTACTGATTAGAGCTTTGTACAGTTGGGATCATGCCTCAGGGTGATGTAGAGCCTATGCTAGGCCCTGCCTTAGGGACTAGCTGTGACCCTGTTGACCTGTTGTATGATCAGCAAGTCGAGCGTCTTGAGCGATCCTTACCTTTGGGAAAACTTGACAGTATAGCCTCTGTTTGATTTCTAGATTCCTTGCTTTTGGGATCCTGCCATCGCGTTGCGGTATCGGTAGCCCTGAAGGCATGGGATTTAGAAATCGGAACAGAGCAATACTGCCCAGTGGGGGCGCAATGACACTTACTGGTGATTGGACAGGAATGAGGCAGAATAGCTACGTTGTCATGACCCGATCGTACCGAGCATGCCACATGTCCTGGCACAGGTTCTATATTGTTCTGAGACATGATACCTAACTGTTTACTGTTTACCTTGTTCTGTACTCTCTAGGGGTGTACAGTAATTAGGGTGGTACAACCAAGGCGAGTGTATGCTGTGCTTATGCTTGTAGCTGTGTGGTGTATGGGTGACTATTCTATCCCTCTCTCTCTCTTCATGTGCAACGGAGGTAGTACCACCATACAATGGATCAACCAACCACTCCATCATCTGAACAGGAGGAAACCTCCATTGAGTGCTACCTATTCCAGTGGGTAAGTTACTGTGTGTTAATTATAAAATAGCTTTGAGCTTGTGTGCATGGCAGGTGGCCCATTATCTTTGTATCTAGGTTAGTACTGATTAGAGCTTTGTACAGTTGGGATCATGCCTCAGGGTGATGTAGAGCCTGTGCTAGGCCCTGCCTTAGGGACTAGCTGTGACCCTGGGATTTATAAATCGGAACAGAGGGCGCAATGACACTTACTGGTGATTGGACAGCAGAATAGCTACATGATCGTACCGAGCATGCCACATGTCCTTCTATGTTGTTCTGAGACATGATACCTTACTGTTCACTGTTTACCTTGTTCTGTACTCTCTAGGGGTGTACAGTAATTAGGGTGGAACAACCAAAGCGAGTGTATGCTAATTCATTATGAACTTGTGCCGCAATTTCAATGATTTATACAGCAATTTAGTACATTAATCTTTATTAGTCATCTGAATGTGTTGACAGTTATGAACCTTTAAACTCTTGTAATATGGAATGTAATGTACTACCAAGTAAGGTAATGCTGGAGAAACCTTGCCAAGACTCTGTAATATGGAATGTGATGTACTACCATGTAAGGTAATGCTGGAGAAACCTTAGTGAGAACGATTTTAGTTTAACTAGCAACCCAGCAGTCTAGCTCATTATTCAGCCTCTTCTACCTCTGCTCTACCTCAAGTTCTCTTCTACCTTCTCTATACTCTACTGAGGAACCCAGCAGCCTCTATGTCCATCAGATCTCCTCTACCTAACCCAGTACTGCTCCAAGCTATAAGGTTTGTAGAGCTTTGTGTTAGCTAGCACTGGCTTTGTGTTAGCTTAATTGCCTGATCGAAGTAGCTTGTGTCAGGTCAGTGTCTAAGTGTTGGTATAGCTGCCTACCAGCTTCAATCCTACCAATGTCAGCTTCCCAATGTCAGCTTCAAGCCTCCTACAGCTGAGCGCTGGCTTTAGCTTGTAGCTTGTGTGTATGTAAGCCGCCTGCTATGGCAGCTTTTTATTTTTTGTCGCGGCCTGAAATCGAGACTGGTAGTAATTAGCCTCGATTCTTCTCCTGGCGCGTGTATTAAGTTCAAAAACAGCTCAACACTTTTTTTTAGGTAAATAAAATTCTTAAGTTAAATCAGTATTTTTTTTCTTACAGACAAGAGCATCAGAATATTAAGAGACATCAAAGACGCCAAGTATCAAGAAACACCAAGAATCAAGAGGAGACTCCAGGCCAAACGTTAGTCGTAAATAGTGTGATTATGTTTTTGCTCATTCGAGACAATTAAAAAAGAAGGAGGTAAAACATATCATGCTGTACATACAATTAAGATGACTAGCATCATTATAGTGTGCAATAATTTATTTGCTGGTTTTGCCTGCTATCTAAAAAAATTAGGCAAGCCCGTGTTTAAATAGTGTGCAATATTTCATTTGCTGGTTTAGCCAGCTTCTGACGGGGAGCCTTGCACGCCCTAATCTAAAAAAAATTAGGCAAAAAGGGAGAGCAAATAGTGTGCAATATTTCATTTGCTGGTTTAGCCAGCTTCTGACGGGGAGCCTTGCACGCCCTAATCTAAAAAAATTAGGCAAAAAGGGAGAGCCCGTATTTAAATAGTGTGCAATATTTCATTTGCTGGTTTAGCCAGCTTCTGACGGGGAGCCTTGCACGCCCTAATCTAAAAAAAATTAGGCAAAAAGGGAGAGCAAATAGTGTGCAATATTTCATTTGCTGGTTTAGCCAGCTTCTGACGGGGAGCCTTGCACGCCCTAATCTAAAAAAATTAGGCAAAAAGGGAGAGCCCGTGTTTAAATAGTGTGCAATATTTCATTTGCTGGTTTAGCCAGCTTCTGACGGGGAGCCTTGCACGCCCTAATCTAAAAAAAATTAGGCAAAAAGGGAGAGCCCGTGTTTAAATAGTGTGCAATATTTCATTTGCTGGTTTAGCCAGCTTCTGACGGGGAGCCTTGCACGCCCTAATCTAAAAAAAATTAGGCAAAAAGGGAGAGCAAATAGTGTGCAATATTTCATTTGCTGGTTTAGCCAGCTTCTGACGGGGAGCCTTGCACGCCCTAATCTAAAAAAAATTAGGCAAAAAGGGAGAGCAAATAGTGTGCAATATTTCATTTGCTGGTTTAGCCAGCTTCTGACGGGGAGCCTTGCACGCCCTAATCTAAAAAAATTAGGCAAAAAGGGAGAGCCCGTATTTAAATAGTGTGCAATATTTCATTTGCTGGTTTAGCCAGCTTCTGACGGGAGCCTTGCACGCCCTAATCTAAAAAAATTAGGCAAAAAGGGAGAGCCCGTATTTAAATAGTGTGCAATATTTCATTTGCTGGTTTAGCCAGCTTCTGACGGGAGCCTTGCACGCCCTAATCTAAAAAAATTAGGCAAAAAGGGAGAGCCCGTATTTAAATAGTGTGCAATATTTCATTTGCTGGTTTAGCCAGCTTCTGACGGGAGCCTTGCACGCCCTAATCTAAAAAAATTAGGCAAAAAGGGAGAGCCCGTATTTAAATAGTGTGCAATATTTCATTTGCTGGTTTAGCCAGCTTCTGACGGGGAGCCTTGCACGCCCTAATCTAAAAAAATTAGGCAAAAAGGGAGAGCCCGTATTTAAATAGTGTGCAATATTTCATTTGCTGGTTTAGCCAGCTTCTGACGGGGAGCCTTGCACGCCCTAATCTAAAAAACATTAGGCAAAAAGGGAGAGCAAATAGTGTGCAATATTTCATTTGCTGGTTTAGCCAGCTTCTGACGGGAGCCTTGCACGCCCTAATCTAAAAAAATTAGGCAAAAAGGGAGAGCCCGTGTTTAAATAGTGTGCAATATTTCATTTGCTGGTTTAGCCAGCTTCTGACGGGGAGCCTTGCACGCCCTAATCTAAAAAAAATTAGGCAAAAAGGGAGAGCAAATAGTGTGCAATATTTCATTTGCTGGTTTAGCCAGCTTCTGACGGGGAGCCTTGCACGCCCTAATCTAAAAAAATTAGGCAAAAAGGGAGAGCCCGTATTTAAATAGTGTGCAATATTTCATTTGCTGGTTTAGCCAGCTTCTGACGGGAGCCTTGCACGCCCTAATCTAAAAAAATTAGGCAAAAAGGGAGAGCCCGTATTTAAATAGTGTGCAATATTTCATTTGCTGGTTTAGCCAGCTTCTGACGGGAGCCTTGCACGCCCTAATCTAAAAAAATTAGGCAAAAAGGGAGAGCCCGTATTTAAATAGTGTGCAATATTTCATTTGCTGGTTTAGCCAGCTTCTGACGGGAGCCTTGCACGCCCTAATCTAAAAAAATTAGGCAAAAAGGGAGAGCCCGTATTTAAATAGTGTGCAATATTTCATTTGCTGGTTTAGCCAGCTTCTGACGGGGAGCCTTGCACGCCCTAATCTAAAAAAATTAGGCAAAAAGGGAGAGCCCGTATTTAAATAGTGTGCAATATTTCATTTGCTGGTTTAGCCAGCTTCTGACGGGGGGAGCCTTGCACGCCCTAATCTAAAAAACATTAGGCAAAAAGGGAGAGCAAATAGTGTGCAATATTTCATTTGCTGGTTTAGCCAGCTTCTGACAGGGAGCCTTACAATAAATTAGTGGTTTTGCTTAGTGCATTGTTTGTTTTAGTGACGAAAAAAGTGCAGTAAAACATGAAAAGAAAAGAAAAAAGTGGTTTTGCTTATAAGCTTAAGTAGTGCTTGATGATGAAAAGACAAAAGTAGGTTAGCTTTATTAATGCAGTATTTGCTGGTTTAAGTGAAAAAAAAAGTTGTTTTGTTAATAGTGGTTTGCTGAAAAAAAAAGTGAAGTCAGTCAAAGTTGTTTTGCAATTATGAAAACAAGTGCAGAAGGTAGTTTAGCTTATTAAAAGTTTGTATTTTAAGTAAAGTAAAAGTAGTACCTCAGTGCAGTAGAGGAAGCCAAAGGAAGCCAAAGTAGATAATCTATGGAATTTAGAAACCATAAGTACTGAAATATTGCCATCATCTGCTATAAAAGAGAGTGAGCAAAAAGGGAGGAGGGTGGGCGTGGCTGAGGGTGGGAAAGTTGGCTAGAGTGTGCGGTAAAGTACTTGAGCTAGAGTTGTGGTTAAGTACTCTAACAACAGCTAGAGTTGTGGTTAAGTACTCTAACAACAGCTAGAGTTGTGGTTAAGTACTCTAACAACAGCTAGAGTTGTGGTTAAGTACTCTAACAACAGCTAGAGTTGTGGTTAAGTACTCTAACAACAGCTAGAGTTGTGGTTAAGTACTCTAACAACAGCTAGAGTTGTGGTTAAGTACTCTAACAACAGCTAGAGTTGTGGTTAAGTACTCTAACAACAGCTAGAGTTGTGGTTAAGTACTCTAACAACAGCTAGAGTTGTGGTTAAGTACTCTAACAACAGCTAGAGTTGTGGTTAAGTACTCTAACAACAGCTAGAGTTGTGGTTAAGTACTCTAACAACAGCTAGAGTTGTGGTTAAGTACTCTAACAACAGCTAGAGTTGTGGTTAAGTACTCTAACAACAGCTAGAGTTGTGGTTAAGTACTCTAACAACAGCTAGAGTTGTGGTTAAGTACTCTAACAACAGCTAGAGTTGTGGTTAAGTACTCTAACAACAGCTAGAGTTGTGGTTAAGTACTCTAACAACAGCTAGAGTTGTGGTTAAGTACTCTAACAACAGCTAGAGTTGTGGTTAAGTACTCTAACAACAGCTAGAGTTGTGGTTAAGTACTCTAACAACAGCTAGAGTTGTGGTTAAGTACTCTAACAACAGCTAGAGTTGTGGTTAGGGTTAGGGTTAGGGTTAGGGTTAGGGTTAGGGTTAGGGTTAGGGTTAGGGTTAGGGTTAGGGTTAGGGTTAGGGTTAGGGTTAGGGTTAGGGTTAGGGTTAGGGTTAGGGTTAGGGTTAGGGTTAGGGTTAGGGTTAGGGTTAGGGTTAGGGTTAGGGTTAGGGTTAGGGTTAGGGTTAGGGTTAGGGTTAGGGTTAGGGTTAGGGTTAGGGTTAGGGTTAGGGTTAGGGTTAGGGTTAGGGTTAGGGTTAGGGTTAGGGTTAGGGTTAGGGTTAGGGTTAGGGTTAGGGTTAGGGTTAGGGTTAGGGTTAGGGTTAGGGTTAGGGTTAGGGTTAGGGTTAGGGTTAGGGTTAGGGTTAGGGTTAGGGTTAGGGTTAGGGTTAGGGTTAGGGTTAGGGTTAGGGTTAGGGTTAGGGTTAGGGTTAGGGTTAGGGTTAGGGTTAGGGTTAGGGTTAGGGTTAGGGTTAGGGTTAGGGTTAGGGTTAGGGTTAGGGTTAGGGTTAGGGTTAGGGTTAGGGTTAGGGTTAGGGTTAGGGTTAGGGTTAGGGTTAGGGTTAGGGTTAGGGTTAGGGTTAGGGTTAGGGTTAGGGTTAGGGTTAGGGTTAGGGTTAGGGTTAGGGTTAGGGTTAGGGTTAGGGTTAGGGTTAGGGTTAGGGTTAGGGTTAGGGTTAGGGTTAGGGTTAGGGTTAGGGTTAGGGTTAGGGTTAGGGTTAGGGTTAGGGTTAGGGTTAGGGTTAGGGTTAGGGTTAGGGTTAGGGTTAGGGTTAGGGTTAGGGTTAGGGTTAGGGTTAGGGTTAGGGTTAGGGTTAGGGTTAGGGTTAGGGTTAGGGTTAGGGTTAGGGTTAGGGTTAGGGTTAGGGTTAGGGTTAGGGTTAGGGTTAGGGTTAGGGTTAGGGTTAGGGTTAGGGTTAGGGTTAGGGTTAGGGTTAGGGTTAGGGTTAGGGTTAGGGTTAGGGTTAGGGTTAGGGTTAGGGTTAGGGTTAGGGTTAGGGTTAGGGTTAGGGTTAGGGTTAGGGTTAGGGTTAGGGTTAGGGTTAGGGTTAGGGTTAGGGTTAGGGTTAGGGTTAGGGTTAGGGTTAGGGTTAGGGTTAGGGTTAGGGTTAGGGTTAGGGTTAGGGTTAGGGTTAGGGTTAGGGTTAGGGTTAGGGTTAGGGTTAGGGTTAGGGTTAGGGTTAGGGTTAGGGTTAGGGTTAGGGTTAGGGTTAGGGTTAGGGTTAGGGTTAGGGTTAGGGTTAGGGTTAGGGTTAGGGTTAGGGTTAGGGTTAGGGTTAGGGTTAGGGTTAGGGTTAGGGTTAGGGTTAGGGTTAGGGTTAG
>NC_087382.1:1857382-1971696 GCF_963675165.1 Halichondria panicea | reverse complement strand
GTGAATAGTTGAGCCATACGCAACATTGTCAGAAGTTGGCACATGATCTCGTGGAATAGCTGACCCATAACAAATATTGTCAGCAGTAGCAACGTTGCTTGAAGTGGCTACTTGGTCTGTTTTATTCTCATCTTGATAGACAATTGGATTTCTTGCTAGAATGCGTATATCTTCTCGATCAATGTAAGTATATTCAATGCTCTTCCTCATAGTTGATGGATGCATCTGTGTTGGGCATGTACGATAGATTCTTGAACATACTGTCCGTCGGTTGTCGTATAGAGTCGAGCTCAATAACTTCATAATCTACTATGTGTGTGCATGGGAGTAGGATATGACTGCATGGTTAAAATAAACGACTTCATACAATCACAAATTTCCCTATAATGGCTGTATATTGAGAGAATAAAGGTAAAAATATCTGCAAGCAAGCACACATCAAACACACACATGCACTCACCGGTCTCAGCGCTGTGGATACCATTACTGATCACCCCTCTCTGACTGCCCTCTGCAAAATGTCGTTCAGATACAATCTCAGGTTTCCATTTATTAGTGAATCTCCTCCTCGTAAGAATATACACAACCAAACCCACCACCAGTGCAACAATCAGCACCAACAGTAGCACACCAACCACCAGTGCAACAATCAGCACCAACAGTAGCACACCAACCACACCACCAACCAACGGACCAACTATCTCTGTACCTCTAGCCGTCGGTTGCCCAATATCTACTGCAGTAGTGTGTGTTGTGGACTGAGTAGTCGGCTCAGTAGTTGGGGCCTGTGTTGTCAGCTGATCAGTAGTTGGGGCCTGTGTTGTCAGCTGATCAGTAGTTGGGACCTGTGTTGTCAGCTGATCAGTAGTTGAGGCCTGTGTTGTCGGCTCAGTACTTGCCTGTGTTGTCAGCTGATCAGTAGTTGAGGCCTGTGTCGTTAGCTCAGTAGTTGGGGCCTGTGTTGTCAGCTCAGTAGTTGGGGCCTGTGTCGTCAGCTCAGTACTTGGGGCCTGTGTTGTGAACTGATCAGTACTTGGGGCCTGTGTTGTCAGCTGATCAGTAGTTGGGACCTGTGTCGTCAGCTCAGTAGTTGGGGCCTGTGTCGTCAGCTCAGTAGTTGGGGTGTGTGTCGTCAGCTCAGTAGTTGGGACCTGTGTTGTCAGCTGATCAGTAGTTGAGGCCAGTGTCGTCAGCTCAGTAGTTGGGACCTGTGTTGTCAGCTCAGTAGTTGAGGCCTGTGTCGTCAGCTCAGTAGTTGGGGCCTGTGTCGTGAGCTCAGTAGTTGGGGCCTGTGTCGTGAGCTCAGTAGTTGGGGCCTGTGTTGTCAGCTGATCAGTAGTTGGGGCCTGTGTTGTCAGCTGATCAGTAGTTGGGGCCTGTGTTGGTAGCTGATCAGTAGGTGGGGCCTGTGTTGTCGGCTCAGTAGTTGGGGCCTGTGTTGTCGGCTGATCAGTAGTTGGGGCGGCCTGTGTTGTCGGCTGATCAGTAGTTGGGGCCTGTGTTGTCGGCTGATCAGTAGTTGGGGCGGCCTGTGTTGTCGGCTGATCAGTAGTTGGGACCTGTGTTGTCGGCTGAGTAGTTGGGACCTGTGTCGTCAGCTCAGTAGTTGGGGCCTGTGTCGTCAGCTCAGTAGTTGGGACCTGTGTTGTCAGCTGATCAGTAGTTGGGGCCTGTGTTGTCAGCTCAGTAGTTGGGACCTGTGTTGTCGGCTCAGTAGTTGGGACCTGTGTTGTCAGCTCAGTAGTTGAGGCCTGTGTCGTCAGCTGATCAGTAGTTGGGGCCTGTGTCGTCAGCTCAGTAGTTGGGGTCTCAGTAACTGTATGCATGAACACCATAGGATCTTAATTTTAATGAATGTTGCAAGCTGCGCTGTGCTAATGCCTCTCAGTATATGTTTTACTTTGCTCAAGATTATGCTATAAAAGATTCTAAAGAGAAGTACTGCAACAGCCTTCACTGTGAGTCAAATTAGCCTAACTTGTGAAAGAAGCTCATTTTGCATATCCACGAATCAAAATCCATGAGAACGTGGCTAGAAGCCTCTTAGTTCGTGGCATTGCAATCATTGGGCCAGTGGCGTATCCAGCTATAGGCTCAAGCACCCCTAAAGCTAAACTATATAGCTATTCATAAACGGTGAGCAGCACTATATTCAGATAAAGCTTTTTGCACGTCTAATGATAGACTGCACCTTAAAAACGTTGTTATGCACAGGGGAAATGGGTGTGGCTTCTGGTGCACGGGTGTATTACTCATTTCCTAGAAACGCCACTGTTGGGCAGTTATACATGCAGCTGGAATAGACACACACATGCACACACACACACCGTATCCCTCGTGCGACTACAGTGCATCCATTACCACAAAGTTGTACGTAAATGTAAATATCTTATGATTGTATAAGAAATGTGCTGATACCAATGTGTAGGTGAATGAATAAGCTACTCCATGCCAACACAAAGTGGTGGGTTTGTGCATGTGATTAATAAAACAGCAAACAATTGTTATAGTGGGTTCGGTTAGGGAGATGGTTTCCATAAACTTTGTCACAACATCTAGATAGTTTGGCTATCTTATGAAAGGTTTGATAGCCTCGGTTCCAGGCCAATTTTTTTCTAATAGACAGGAAGGGGGAAAATACAGCCTGATATATATCTATTGCTTGTATTGATAGTGCGCCAGAACTTAGTCATGCATAGAGATAAAGTATTACGGAACATTATTATTCTTAGTAAACGGACTAGTTTATATAAGGTATAATTCACTAAGTTACGTTCGTAGTACGATTACCCATATTCTGGGTAATTATGAAGCGCATGCGCACTATCACCCCTGCAATAATATATATATACCAGGCCCTCTTTTTTCGACCTAGCGTTCAATTATAGAACGGGAATGCGATGTTGCTTACATATCTAGACATTCTTCGCAGTGCTAGTTTTAGTACCATTTCGGTTAGGGTGATTACACAGAGTAAGCTGTCTAACTTTTGAAGAAAAAACTTGTCCGGAAACACATTTACATTTTTTATGATGACCCCATTTTCACCTTAAAGAACTTGGGGAAATATATTTGAAGCTTTCATTCACCTACACAATGGTATCAACAAATAATAACAACTCATAATTTTGTGGTAATCTAGCACTGTACAACTCGAGGCATAATTTATATATACCTTGTTCCTGAATGTTCAGAGTAAGCACAGGTTGAGCACTGGCAGCAGTAGATCCAGGTACTGAAAATGTTGAGACTGATGTATTGCTTAGTATGTAGCTGGTAGAAGATGACGGGGACGTGAAGAACATCTCAAATGCTGCAGCGGTCCTTCTGTTACGAGGAAGATTGATTCCAATGATGTCTCCCACCTCAACATGAATTGATGGACTGATGACTGTACACCGCCAGACATTGTTAGGTAGCTGAAAGCATCCAATTGGGAATGTGTATTCACTGATTCTCTCATAGTCATTGGACGTGGGGCCAGTGGGTCTCCAGATCTGCAGAATATGATAATCTACTCCACTTCGAGTCTGTCCTGCTACAGACAATCCCACTAGCATCCCATTACAGGTAATCCTCATGGAAGGGAAGAGTCGTAGTTGCCGGGAGCTACTTATCCCCTGAAAGGGGCATGATGATGATGTACAGGTGTTGTCAGTGATTGAAGGAAACCCATCAAGGCAGCTCTGACCTGCAGACCACAAGGATTTGATGCATGCTAAAACAGAGCTATATATAGATAGTTTTACAAGAGTTCCTACTGAACTCTTGATATAGAACTAGTTGCATACCTTGCCCATTGGTAATACACAGCACAGACAGTGAGAGCAAAATGTAGACTTTAATGGTGGACATCTCTCTTTGTTAAACTTAGCCCAAGTCTTAGGTCTGCGACAGGAGGGAGGCACGACAAGGTCAGATGACCCAGTATGAATCTCATTAACTCAAGTTGTGCGTGAATATCGACCTCCTTGTAATTATTCTATGTACCGTATATAGTGGGTATAATTATTTCTAGGGTATAAATGTTCGTGGTTTTCACTGATCAAGCTGCAGAAAGGCTGCTATTCCGCGAAAATTAAATCCGCAAAAACCTTTCTAACGGTCAATCTGCGAAAGTTTATACCCTTGAAATGTACCTGCTATATATACGGTATATACAGGTACTAATTTAAGCGAGCCTAAATTAACACCCATGCATAATGCAAACTATACTTTAATCGTGATAATAATTATCCCCTATCTAAAATAAAGATACACTTATAGTCGAGTAAGCGTTAATAATCCAATTTCTACGGTATTGAAATACATGCAGCTAGTGGCTGTGCATGCATGATGAGCACAGGTACACAGTCCATGTTGTTATTGTTGTAACGGATTGGAATTATGCTCTCGCCGGATTTCGTTTTTTGGTGTTTCCCCCGGCCAATCCTGTAGCAACTTTTCACATTGCAAATGTTTTGTGGTGCTTGTGGTATATAAGAGTCTATATATACACTCATATAGTGGCAGGAATTAGGTTTACATCCTTCACCATCATGCTTTAATTTCAGCCGCCCACACAATTAATTTTGACAACATTGTATGACAACAACTACCTATATCTATAATTATAGCTATAGCTTATAACAAGACATTTAAACTTAATCATGCGTATAAAGTTGTTATGCATATAAAGTTGTCTGATATTGGCTAAAAAGAGTTTTTATTAGTGAGTAGTTAAGCTATATGCAACATTGTCTGCATCTTCACCAACACCAACAATTGGATTTCTTGCTAGAATGCGTATATCTTTTTGATCAATGTAAGTATATTCAGGCTCTCCCTCATACTTGATGGATGCATCTGTGTTGGGCATGTACAATGGATTGCTGGACATACTGTCCGTCGATTGTCTTCGAGAGCCGAGCTCAATAACTTCATGTGTGTGTGCGTGTGTGTGTGTGGGTGTGTGTGTGTGTGTGCGTGGAGTAGGAGAGTTTATATGAATGCATGGTTAAAATTAAACGACTTCATACAATCACAACTTTCACTATAATTATGCTATAGCAAAGGATTGTATATTGAGAGAATAAAGGTAAACAATATCTGCGAGCACACAAACACACACATGCACTCACCGGTCTCAGCGCTGTGGATACCATTACTGATCACCCCTCTCTGACTGCCCTCTGCAAGCTGATGTTCAGATACCACCTCAGGTTTCCATTTATTAGTGAATCTCCTCCTCGTAAGAATATATACAACCAAACCCACCACCAGTGCAACAATCAGCACCAACAGTAGCACACCAACCACACCACCAACCAACGGACCAACTATCTCTGTACCTCTAGCCGTCGGTTGCCCAATATCTTCTGCAGTAGTGTGATCTTCTAGCTGAGTAGTTGGGGCCTGTGTTGTCAGCTGAGTAGTTGGGGCCTGTGTTGTCCGCTGAGTAGTTGAGCCCTGTGTTGTTCACTGAGTATATATAGTTGGGGCCTGTGTTGTCGGCTGAGCCTGTGTTGTCTGCTGAGTAGTTGGGGTCTGTGTTGTCAGCTCAGTAGTAGGGGTCTGTGTTGTCAGCTCAGTAGTTGGGGTCTCAATGACTGTATGAACACCATAGAATCTGAATGTTGTTAGCCTCGGTCCCAGGCCAATTTCTTCGTATACGGCCTGGTACCTTATGCATGTGTGATAGTGCGCATGCACTAATTTACTCACCAGAATTTGGGAATCCCCTTTCTATATATGTTTCTATTTATGTAAAGCAGCTTAGTTCTCGGTTGCATTGGTTCAGAAGGCTTTCACACTAGTCTGAAGACAGAAGAGGCTCTCTATCATAATGATGGTTGTATGGTCGTGATGTATTAGCTTGGATCTGTACAGGCTGTGGCAAGTCTGTATATGGTGCTGCTACAGCTATACGACCATCGTAGACATAATTATATATAGACAATGAACTTAATAAGCGCACATCAACTAATAGGCGTATATACTGGTTATAGCAGACCAAGAGCCTTGATAGAAGGAGCGCATGGTTTTCTGCACAGTTCTCTGCCCAACAACTGGTCTCCACACTTCTTTATAGATGTTAAGTCTCTTTCACTATTACGCTGAACATTATTAATTGCGGAGATACTGAGCCTCTCCTGTCTTCTGCAGACTATATAGTGTTCAAGCCTTCTATACCAGCGCAATAGATGGCATAATTAAGCCACAGCTTCACGGAACTCAGTCATAGAGATAAAGTATTACGTAACATAGTAAACGGACTAATTTACGGCACTATCACCCATGCAATAGGTACCAGGCCCTCTTTTTGACTTAGCATTCAATTCTGGCCGGGAACGAGGCTATAGGTTCGATATTTTTTACACATGCAAGTCATCCTCCGCAGTGCTAGTTTTTAGTGCCATTTCAGTTAGGGAGAGATTTGAAGAAGATCTATCGGCTAAGGTCTCAAAATTACACTGAGTAGCTGTCTAACGTTTGATAAGAAAAACTTGTCCAGAAACATTTATTTCCAGAAATCAATCGACATTTTTACGATCACCCTGTTTTCACCTAAATGAATTTCCGACTATAATGACGTTTGGGAAAATATTTTATTCGTTCACTTACACAATCAATTTCTTAGAATCTTATGATAACTTAACTACTGTTAACTACTCATAGATTTGTATACCTCGAGGCATAGTTATAATTATCACCTTGTTCCTGAATATCCAGAGTAAGCAATGGCTGAGCACTGTCAGTTATAGCAGACACAGGCACTGAGAATGTTCTCTCTGTTGTACTGCTTAGTGTGTAGCTGGTAAACGATGGCGGGGACATGGAGTACATTCCAAATGCTGCAACAGTCTTAATGGCAAGAGGGAGATCAATTCCAATGATGTCCCTCTCCTCAACATCAATGGAATTGACTCTACACTGCCAGACATTGTTAGGTAGCTGAGTGCATCCAATTGGGAATGTGTATTCACTGATTCTCTCATAGTCATTGGGTGTGGGGCCAGTGGGTCTCCAGATCTGTAGAATAGGGTAATCTCCTCCACTTAGAGTCTCTCCTGCTACAGACAATCCCACTAGCATCCCATTACAGGTAATCCTCATGGAAGGGAAGAGTCGTAGTTGCCGGGAGCTACTTATCCCCTGGATCGGGCATGTTGACAATGTACAGGTGTTGTCAGTGACTGAAGGAAACCCATCAAGGCACCTCTGGCCCTGACCTGCAGACCACACAGATTTCAGTGATGCATGCTAAAACAGTTGATTTTTAGCTCTATACAGATCTAGCTAGAATATAGGTATCTATGTTGCATACCTTGCCCATTGGTAATACACAGCACAGACAGTGAGAGCAAAATGTAGACTTTAATGGCGGACATTTCTATCTATGCTCTAACTAGGTCTGCGACAGCTTGAGGGGGGGAGGCACAAAAAGGTCAGATGACCATGCAGCCAATGAATCTCATTAACTTGTGCGTGAATATCATTTTGCCATATACAGTGGAACCTCTGTTAATGCCTTTCACTATATGGTTGTGTTTTGTGGAGACTTGACAGTAAGAAAATTCGTGCTCTTGAAACCGCTTTTAACAATATTTTGAGGAAAATTTGGAGATTGCCTCGTCAATGTCACACAAGAATTCTCCATTGTGTTGCTGGAGTTCAGAGTTTGTTTAATAGAATACCAGATATTTATTCTAACTTCATTTCACGTGCTTAGCATCTAAATCCACCCTCATTATGCCTCGGTGTGCATGCGCAAGCGAGGTATACGGTAGTGTGTTTGTGTGTCTGTGTGTGTGTGTAGACCGCTACAGCTGCTCAAGGATGAATCAAGTGCAAGTAAGAGTTTCTATAGGCTTCTAGTCATGTTTACTTGGATTTTAATTAATTCGTGGATTTGCAAAATAATGCTTCGTTCTCGAGTTATGCCTAGTTTTGCTTACTTGGAATGCCAGCCTTTTCAGAAGAGTCCGTAGCAAAACTTGTTCACTGAGTGTTACTACTCTACTTAGTAGTTAGCTCTGCACTAGAACGCTAGCTATTGGTAACTGCAAGAGTGAGCAGAGAGCTGCAAGGCTCTGCTGACTTGCAGCCATTAATTAATTTTAGACTTGAACTTTTGGCATCGATCGTTTTTAACAACAATCATGGTTTGATGATTACCCACTATTTGCATGCAGCAAAATAAAAGATGTTCATCATGATAATAATAATCAATGTGTGTATAAAAGTAGTAGTTTTATGTTATGTAGCTTTGGCACCTCCACCGAGGCATCAGCACCTGCGGTGCTTTCATTAGATCAGTTTTCTCATGGGCGTCTAGCCATGCATTCACAGCAGTCGGGGCTAACAACCTGATCAAAAGGAATTTTATTAAAGTTTATAGCAGTGACGACATGGTTTGTGCGGACTTTGTTCGGGATGTCAGGCTTGGCCGCATTTCTTTCAACTCGCGTGAAGATACATCAATGATAATTAACTCTATCTGCTGCGATTGACTTTAAGTTGGACTAACTATCTTGCACTATAGTTCTATACTATTACTATATACATGTAATATAATATGTACACCTATTCCTGGTGTGTTCAATGATAATTATTATTATTATTATTAATACTATAGTCTATTAGCTACATGTACTAAGCTGTGGATAATCTACCGTTTCTAGATGCTTTTCTTGTGGCACAAGTATTTGTTGTGTTGTGCTTGAGCAGCTGTAGTCTACGCGTACGCAAGCCAGGACTTTTTGCGCGAAAAAGAGACTATAGACACGTGACGTGCAAAGATACGCCTCTCCCGCCTTAATTAACATGCGCAGTAGACAGTATACCGGTGTAGGCGTGATGGTCTACAATAGCTAGATTGCTGCAACCGTCCACCACTCTTCTTCCTACTCACTTGGACCTCAAAGCCTTCCTATACAGCCCTAGCATGTGAAAGAAACCGGCAGAGACTGTTCAAAGCTTCTGGCAAGGATCGTGCATGTGCGTGTACTTTATTAGGTTTTGCGATTTTATTGTTGCAAATTGATCAATCCTCGCAAATTTAGTTCGCACAGAGATACAAAAGAAAGGGGATTGGAAACGACCGCCCACGCCCTATGTAAAAGGACTGACATCCGGTGAAGCACTCCGTGTAATTATTGCGCTCGCAAATAATTACATGGAAAAGTTTTGTATCCCTGGTTTCTAGCTCTCCTATCCACTAGAGATCACTCAGGGCCTGGGAGATACTTGAGAGAAGTAAGCTTATACCACTGACAAGCTCTAAGTCCGTTGTCTTTACTCTGTTCCCAATTTTTTTGAGTTTAGCTTGAATTACTCTATGTCAACTTTTCTCTGTCCCTCCTGTGAAGTCAAAACAGCAAAGGACATTGCTTGACTTGGTTATTATGTATCTAAGTGCTACATAGAATGGCTTCATGCTATAAATAAGCTGTACTGTTCATAAACGTTTGCAGTATAGTCCTTCAAACTGCTTTAGTATACTTTTAGACACGCCACGGGCCTGTCCCTCCTACGACTTCATAGTAAAGGCTATTTCTTCTTGCATTGCATTTATTTGTCTAGTAATAGTGGCTGCATGGCTTAGTCGACTTTTTAGAGCTAAATTCTCTTTACTTTTTAGAAAAATCAACATTAAAAATGATCAATTTCACTGTTTCTATGTACAGCACATTGTAGAGCAGTCAAGACTGGTAATGAGCATGCTGACTATAAATATAATCCTTTGTAGTTTTAGCCACGCCCTATAACGCGGAATGCTTCACGCAAAAATTTCGTAAAAATTTCGTTTCCAATCCCCTTTCTTTTGTATCTCTGGTTCGCATAATTATAATTATGTTTGATGACCGCAAAACATTCTAGTTTTACGATAGCTGCTCTATACATGCATGCATGAGGCTATTATTACATCCCTCCTATAGAGCACCACCAGGATGAGAGTCAAGGTATGTTGTACATGTGTATACTGGGAGCATATTAGCTAGATTTTGTTTGGCATTGCTGTTATAGCAATTTTGTGTGGTGTATTCAATGAGTAACGCCCACCCCCTTGTCACAGGTGGTGATTCTTTTCTTGGTGGCCACCATAATCGCTTTGTACGGGAAGAGACGTGTGTGCATGGACCACTATCAAGTCTCAGAGGATCGTGTACTTTGACAATGCATGGTCGATAACATGTGCATGCATGTCTATACTTTCACATATTAATAATAATTAGTTAGCGTAGCCGGTATTATTAATTGTAATTATTGCATGTGGCACACTGCATGGAACCCGGACAGCTGCCTTGTACCACTGATCATTGCCTAAGGCTGCCACATTATAGCCTGGGTACGTAGTATATATAATAGGCCGCAGGGACATAATTATGCCATAATTATAATTATGTATTAGCAAGAGAAAAATGAAGGTTAACATTATACACATGCTCCAAAACGACAAGAAAGGGTGAAATGAATGAGTCAATAGTCTACATTAAGGCAGCTAAACTATGATGTATCTATAGCTATAGAAGTCTATAGCATTTAAAACTGCACAGCAGCTAGACTACACGGCCTGCATGGGAGTAAGTTGGTAACATTTTGTCTGCTTTGACACGCTCTAGCTCTTGAGAGATCTCTTCTGATTTTAGAAAATCCAGCTAGATATCTGTGGTAAGCATAGATTTACAAAACTCATATGGAGTCATACTTTGATAGCCATCCCCCCCCCCCCCAATCTACTGCGTGCATGCTCAAGGATGACAAAATTCACTGGGCGCATCAAACACGAGGGAGCTCACTCTCCGATATTGGTACTAAATCTAGTCTTGTGAAGTGATCATTGAAAATGGCTTTCTCAAGAAAAAGAGTATGTTTTCTTGCACGGATGAACGTTGTCAGTATAAGGCGGCTTGTTCCAAAGCCTTCTGGACAGGAGAAATTTGGTAAGGCTGATTAATTTTATGGCTAGACCTGCATGATGATGGCATCCAGGCGCTAATACTCTCCAAATCTGATTAGTGTCAAACTGTGTTGATGTCTCACAGTAATGTGCCTCATGGTAAATGTGCATGGATAGAAGAAAATGAGCAGCAGATTCTCTTTCTATAATTATATCCCAATTTTGACAAGCTGCACAAAACTCGCCCTAAAATGCGGCCCTTAATTCACTCGCTATTCCGTATATACTGGCTGCCCCAAACTATTATACGGTCGGATATGACGTTTTGGGTGTGAAGATAAAGTGGTTTGCAGGGGCGGATCCAGGGGTGATTTTGAGGGGCTGAAGCCCCCCCCCTTTTGAAAAAACTACCTATGTATTGCTAGTCTGAGGTTACAACAATTTTGCCACCAACCTTGTTACTTATGCATCTGCATGTAGACTCACTGACTTAAGAGATGCTAGACAACAGCCAAGTCTAGCTACTAAGAGTATAAAGGATGTAGGCTAGCTAGCTGGACGTACATACTAGCTAGCTAGTAGCTCTAATATAAAAGTGCATAGGTCAACTATTGCTGTTGCTGAGTCAGCTCCTTGTGCAATGTTTGTAGCCTCGATCATATCCCAGGCTAGCCTCGATTCCAGCCCGCTTGAACAAGGCGCTGGAATCTAGGCTAATCCCAGGCCTCTCTTCCTAGGCCTTGTGAAGGAGGCTATTGTGCATGCTGTTGAGCTGCAACATGGAGCAGATCTCAGACTTTTTCAGCTAGTTGCAAGGAACCAGCCTTACCTCCTCTCACTCTCAGTGCAGTCTGGGTAGGCATTGTGATTCTTTCATGTAGTACCAAGAGTGCATGAATGTAGTAGATGCAGTATACATCCTTTTGTTGATTAGAACGAGTTTTTTGATTAACTTTTTCATATTCAGTATTCACTTATTAATATGACAGTTCAAAGGTAAAAGTGTGAGCAAATTGTAAAAAAGCAAAAAATTTCGCCTCCGGCGAGGCGGGAGGGGGATGCTCCCCCTCCCACACCCACCCCCTGGGTGGCTCCGACACCCTCGTACGGGGCTTTGCCCCTCTCTACTAGCCCCCCTTTCATTTTTCCTGGATCCGCCCCTGGTTTGGAGGATACAATTGAAAAGATAATGGCATTTAGCTATTGTCATTATATATTATTCAGCTTTTTAGTTGCGCTATGAAATGCATGCAGCCACCTCACTATAAGCTGCACTGTCCTAGGGGTGACCTTGCATGGGTATATAATTGCTGATGCTGCACTGTCCTAGGGGTGACCTTGTATGGTATATAATTGCTGATGCTGCACTGTCCTAGGGGTGACCTTGCATGGTATATAATTGCTGATGTAGGATCAGTCTTAATTGAGTTAATGGGTGACTCAGTTGAGTGGTAGATACATTCAATTTGAGCACTTCTAGATAGACATTTCAAAAGAGGTACTTACTGTAAAGACATGACTGACATGCATGTATCGCTATATAACTGGAACCTTTTCGTATAGTTTAAAATGAGATGTACTCTTTCTATAGTACATGCAGGCCTCTTATCTGATGATCTTCATGACGAGATGGACCCAGTGGTGATTGAGGCAGTCCGTCAATTGCCGGAGAAAGAAGCATACATGAGACTATATCGAATCACACATGCCATAGATCTCAAAATGAAGGGCGGCGAGTTGCCGAGGGAAGAGTGGACTACACCCGAAGCCGTAAGTGCATATAACCGTAGTTATCTTCGAGGCTCTAATTTTTCGCAGATTGGCTATTTTGTGAATTTTCCTTCTACTAGTATATATACCGTATAGCTAGCAGGTAATTTTCGGGAGATAAAATATTCGTGGTTCAGCAGTATTGAGACATTTCGTGGATATATATATGTTCGTGGTCAGACCTTCAACTACGAAAACCACAAATATTTTGCCCGACAAAATTACCCTCTATACGGTACCGTAGTGCATGCATGTGACTCCATAATAATATTATTATGTGTTAGTACTGTTATCTGCAGGATGTGCAATACTTATTGCCAATGATTCATCAAATTGAGGCTGAGCTAGAAGAGAGGAGAGAATGCGACAGAAAGTAGAACAGGAAGTAGAACAGGAAGTAAAACAGGAAGTAGAACAGGAAGTAGGAGAGGAAGTAGAATTATAGGACATGTAATAATTATGTCATTGAGATAAACGTTTATAGGCATCATTGCTCAGTTTTAGTATATCTTATGTTCTAATGTATGACATCAAATGCCAAACATCTATCTAGTTTATGATTCACTTTATATGTATGTAGTAGCCCATGCATGTCAGCTTGAGCATATAACAGAACCACATATGCACACATCCCAACAAGATGATCACCTGATCTACAATTTGCGGGGGTGTTTTTATTACGAGGATATCGTAGTTTGTGGGGTCTCGATATCAAGCCGCGGTGTTTCACCCACGTGGAGCATAATAACAAACAAAAGCCTTTGTCTAGTGTGAAGTTGTCTAGTGTGAACAGATTGTGCAGCTACTGAAGATGCGAGTGTTTGTGTTCCTGTGCCTGGCAGCACTGTCTTATGCAGCCTCCAGTCAAGAGCCCAGTTATGAGCAGCAGTATTTGCAGGGAACTGACGCATACAAGCAGCAAGATTGGAAAAACACTATCAAACATATGAGGTACCAAGATGGTATTAACATACAGCAACTGGTGTGATCATAGCTACAGCCTCTACATAAATTATATCACTAGAGCTATTTTAAATGTCTGTTTGCAGACGATCGCTGGAAGAGTTCTCTAAATTAGAAGAGGCGAGACGTCACTGTTACTCTCTCTGCTCTCGAAAGAGGTCAAAGGTCACCACTCAGTGGGTGGACCTTGATTTCTTCCGCTCTGTATTGGAACGCTCTCATTGTGTCCGTCACTGTACAGAGGAGGAGGCGGGGCTACTACCAAGAGGGGGTGTATCACGGAAAATATTTAAGAAACTTGAAACGAGAGAAGGACTTCATTATCTGCAGATGGCTTTGCATAACGTGAGTGAGGTTGTGCCCAAGTGTGACTAGTTTCAATATCAAAATTCAACACATTGTCTGATGTAGGCCAGCTGTGGTTGTTTTTTGTCTATGGGTTGTTAGTACCAGAGGAGTACGACACCGTGCCTCAATCTAGCAAATACGTGTACCCTCTGAAATAGAGTTGAGATGGGTGTCTAATTATCCGCCCACGCTCAACTCATGTCGTATCTCTTCTGGGTTAGTACCAACCACCACTACCGACCAGTGTGGGCCCATCCCTCAGTACTGCCCCTACAATGCTATCACTATTGACCTCCCTAAAGAGACCACCTCTCTATTGAGACCACCTACAATGCTATCACTATTGACCTCACCATTGTTATAACCTCTTCCCCTACATACATACAGGAAGGCCTGAATAAAGAGGCAGCTCAAACTTTTGCTCAGTACCACTACCATAACCCGCACGACCATCACTCAAGAAGCAACTTTGAATACTATAAAGCACTGAAGGATGTGACAGAATCGGATCTTGTACCCAACACAACCTTTAAATACGTGAGCACTTCTTATCCTCCATTTATATATACTCTAGTTGCAGAATCTTTAAAAGCGTAGAGTATTACATGTTCCTTATATGGATTTTGTGTACTTAACATATTCGAGGCTATAAGCTGCTGTCATCAACTAA
The DNA here is from genome assembly GCF_963675165.1 of Halichondria panicea. NCBI lineage: Eukaryota > Metazoa > Porifera > Demospongiae > Suberitida > Halichondriidae > Halichondria > Halichondria panicea. The sequence goes on along the minus strand of NC_087382.1, from coordinate 1,957,063 downwards.
AACACACATTTGGCCATTATCCACCTCATTTTTTCACGTCTTTCTTTCATGGAATGCTAGCATTAACGATATTCACAGACATACTTCCCATCCCACAAACATCTCATGAGAACCTTGCCTATAAAAGGCATGACATACTGTAGATAAGTACATACATAATTATATAATGTAATAGTGTGTGATCTTTCTGGAAGGCCCTCCCCCTTGCTAGTAGCCTGGATACACTTGTGTCTAGGCTAAATTGGAGGCCTGATTGCAATAAACAAACAAAATCTGGAAATCTGTTGTCACCTCAGAGGAGGTGTGTGTGTGTCTCTGCAATGAGCTGCGTAATTATGCCTGATTATACCATAGATAGAAGAGAAAGGGATTGGCAACGGGGGCAGTTCACGTGATGTTTTTACATTGAATGTACACAGATGGGCCTGAAACCATCCGTGTTCGCCCTAAAACTCCCGCGAAAACCCGGGAAACTTATTGCCTACTTCTCAAAGACCCCTCCAACACTTAAACACATGCCCCCTGATGGTAGGTATCATTTAGAAATGATAATCTTGATTTTCGTGAAGTAGCTGGAGGTACACAGAGCCTCTGTCAGAGGCTCTTTCATGTTTGTGTATAGCAACTATGATATAGCTAAGGTTGTGTTACTAAGTAGTGTGCTCCAAATCGCCACACAAATGAGGTGAAGTTGATGTTTAGCAGTAGAACTGCTTGTAGACTTTTTTTACAGACGGCAAAAACAATTCTCATGAATTATTCATGTTTAGACTCCCACGTTGGAAGTAAGCCTCGAGGCGAAACACGGATGGTACCGGAAGTGCACTCCGTTGCCAATCCCTTTCTCTTCTATCTATGATTATACACTCAAGGTTATTACATAGGCAGTTAGCACTAATCGAGGCACGGTGTACCTCCTCTGTTCTCACCTGTCACCCTGCATCATGGCCACACCCACCGCCCAGTTGTTTGTGACTAGACAATTACATCATAATATCGACTTTGATTTGTAAATATTTAACACCACTATATCAAAGGACCATTCAAACCACATCAAAAGTAACCATGGCGATTAACTTAAGAGTTCGAAAGAGTGGTCTTACTGATCTAGCATTGGACACTTTGCCAGCTATCTAACTCTTGTGTTCTGGCTATTAAGGATTGTTATTTCGTACAGTATAAATTTTTTAGATTTTAGCAATCAACACTCGCAAAATTCGCATGATTATGTTTGGTGCTTGCTAGTAATGCAGTATAGGAGTTAATTCAACTAATTTTTTCTAGGGAGTATTTTATCAGTAACAATATATAATTAGTATATAGTTACATGTAGGAGCGTTCATTACGAGAACTTAAACATTACTTTTATCTATTTAGAGGGAGTATTTTATGAATGGTGATGATGCCTATTACGCGGAAAATTCGTCTGAAATGGTTGAGTGGATGGAGAAGGCATTGCTCGAGTTGTATCGTTCACTGGAGGACTGTCGGAGTGATTGCACCAGCCCCCTCAAGAAGACCACACCCACTCTCGGCCTATCCCAGGTAAGCCAGAGGGGGGGGGTCAATAACAAGTCTATATTATTATTGGAAGCTATCTTTGAGAGTTCGTAATTTGTGTTCAGATCGTTCAATTTCAAATCTAATCAAAAGTTCTTGGGATGACCTTACAAACGGTGTGCGTGTTTAAATAAAAAATATGTAATTGTAATAGTTTGCTACTAAGCAAGTAACTGTCCCAGTAATATTATGTTTCACTGAAGATTTAGAACGATGATTATTCGTTGTAATAGCACTAGAACAGTGAACTTGTTGCAGTTTAAAAATATACAAATATTCATTCTATGTAACCAGTATGTTCGTTTCTGTTATTGTAACTATAGCAACCCTCACACACAGATGCTGAGTCAGCTACATTTAATTGTGGTCAGTTGTCAGGCAAAATGTCCGCACACGCTCGGACAGTTCAGATTGCACGTCGCTGGTCACTTCTTTGCAAGCTTCTTCAACTATTTGCAGTACGGCTACTACAACAGTAAGCATTGTAGTAGGTGTGTGCTCGAATCTGTAATATTGTAGAATGTTCAACTTCAATACCAAATGATATTCATAGCAGGGTGTCATACAGGGGGGGAAGAGCCTGAGGGATATCCCCCCTGTATATGACCATAGATAGAGTAGAAGAGGGATTGGAAACGGAAGTACCCTCGAAGTACCATCTGTGTATCTCCGCGGTTTTAATCTAGGCTTACTTTTTAACACGAGGGTAATTCATGAGAATTGTTTTGCTCTCTGTAAAGAAGTCCACGAGCAGTTCTGCTGCTAAACATCAACTTTCTCTAATACTTGAGGCCATTTGGGACACAGGACACTATTTAGTTACAAAGCCTTAGCTATATCAAAGGTACTATAGGAACACAAGCATGAAAAAGCGCTCTTTGTACCTCTAGCTACTTTACGACAATCAAGATTATATTTTCTTTGTTTCCAATTGATACCTACTATCAGGGGGCATGTGATTCAGTAATGGGGGTAGCTCTGAGATGTATGCTTTGGACACAATAAGTTTCCCGGGCTTTTGCGGGAGTTATGAGGAGATACACGGATGGTCCCAAAGCCACTACGTAGACTTCATTGTAAAACATCACGTGAGTCACTTCCGTTTCCAATCCCTCTCTACTCTATCTATGATATGACTGAGTGTCCATATATAGCTGGCAATTTTACATACTAACAGAGTATTGAAATAACAGTTGACCTTTTTTTAGCAAAATATTAATGTTCTAGTTATTTCCCCCCTCTACTTCAAAATTCTGATACTATAATTATATATCTATATACGTTGGTATATTTATCTCTGTACTCTATACAGTATAATTATTTGTACAGTAGTATTATATAATTATGTTTATGCTAGCCTCGTTCGAGGGCCAATTTTTCTTAAAACAGAAGGGTTCGACTTTTTGACCTAGCATTCAATTAGAGAAAAAAACGGGCTAGAGGCTGGTTTATCGTATGTCGTTATTTCGAGGGTACTTGTATATAACACAACTCCTTCCCTCCAGTGAATGACACGGACAAGGCGGTACAAGCTGCCGCTGCGATGGTGCGTCTAGACCCGGGGTCAGAGGACACTCTCAGTGTGAGCAAGTTCTTTAGAGAGACGGAGGACGTGCGTTTGGAGGAGCAAGTGCTTGACGAGGTGGGCGGGGCTTGTTGCTAAGCAAGTGTTGTAATTAAGATAGAATGTTATAAGTGCTTCTGTGTGAGAAAATACGCATAATTAATTATAGCCTTCGTTTTAATGGATTTTGATTAATCCCTATAATTATAATGTTTGTTTGTTGTGCTAGTGTACTGGAGTTTGCAGAATCTTTGCAACACACCAGTAAAAGCGTAGAGCGTTCCTTATATGGATTTTGTGGTGGTCTGTTTTAATGTATGAGCATTTCCCATAATTATAAGGAACCACACAGTGCTCAACACACTTCTATTCATGTGTTGCAAAGTTCTGCAATCTCCAGTAACTGTATTACCTATCATTGCAATTAAGGCTAGTCTTTCCTTTTATGATCTAAGCAAGTCATGTGCTATATAGAGCTTTCTCTAAGCTACAGAATGCATTGCTTAGTTTTGACCATCCCAAGAGAAACAACCTAAAAAATTGTTTAGGGATATTTTTGATCCAGTGATATATTTCTCGTGCACAGGGTGTTCTACTGGAGGTGCTCAAGGTGGAGTCTGTTGAGAATTATCGTAGTTTCCTTGACAACCAGTCTGGTCATGTGATCCGAGATTCAAAGACAGGAGAGTGGATTGTGGAGAGTGAGGGGGTGGACCCTGCCTTGGTGTGTGTGTGTGTGTGTGTGTGTGTGTGTGTGTGTGTGTGTGCGCGCGCGCGGGGGGGTGTGTGGTGGGTGTGGGGTGTGTGTGTGTGTGTGTGTGTACAGTATTGAATGACTATCACCTTCCTCCATACTCATAGCTTGAGATGGACTATCAGAGATACCCTGTGCTGCTCATGGACACCTCCTCAACCATGTCTGACAAGGAGGAACAACCTGAGGTGGGTCCTCTATAAATAGCCGCCCTCAAATACGAGACGTTTTAACAGCTGGAGCATTTTAGCGACGCAATTACATCATACGCAATTACATCATTTTAATAGCTAGTCTTTCAGCCCTCGAAATGTCATGCAGTAAATTATTTAACATTGCTCCTAATTTTCACTGTTTACATAATTCTAGCACTATACATGTATACATGAGAGTGTCCTCTGTATTTGAAAATTGCTCTTTTAGAAAACAGTTTGAGCTGAATAAAATTTTATAAAATGTCTGACTAGAGCACTAAAGTGCAAACCCTCGGCTGGTGACATGATTATAGAAGAGTGATATAATGCAGTGCGTGTAGTGATGTATGACTGAGTTGTCTAGCACAGCAACTCAGGAGCAATAAAACTAAACCAGACTGGAGGCATGCTGAAACATTTGAGAACAAGTAGTGGTACTGTAGATATATGCACTGTGGATTAAAATCACAGCAAAGTCTTTGCTATGTCAAAGAAGCCTGGAGTCTCAGAGAAGTATGGCTCCAGGTTCTGCATGGAGTAGGATCCCAGAGTCAGCTAACATGGCTAAACAGCAGGAGCTATTATTCTAGCTTTCTACTTTAGTGGCCCTGTTCCATTGTTCCTGGTACAGGATCACTTCAGTTATAAATAACGCATGTATATACTGTGCAAGTTCTGTTCAAGCTAAATTTTGCTCGCTTTTATTAGACAACGAAGCTTTAACACCGAAAGCTGCCACTCTTAAAATAAGTACTGACTTGTTGTGTGGAGGCTATCCATGCTGTAAACGCAGTGCTAGAGCATCCAGGTAAGCAGACACAGTCACAAGCTTCTTAGCTTTTGCTCGTTTTATTTGACAACAAAGGTCTAACATCAAATCTATCGTCATTGTTAAAACTAATAACTTATTGTGTGAAGGCTATCCATGCTGTAAACGCAGTGCTGTGGCAGCCAGGTGAGCTAGTAGATTCACAAATTAACAGACAAACAAACCAAAGTACAACTACACCCGTGGCCGCCCACGTCCCTCGGGTAATAGTTTATGTGGTACGTAATTCTAACCCACCCACTCCACACCCTCACAGCCGGTGGTGGTGCAGACGTCTGATGATTACGATGGAATAGAGAGGATGATGGTGGATAAACTGCTGAGTCAGCAACAATGCGACCAACTCATTCAACTAGCATCAGTGAGTGGCAACAGTGTATCTATAGTATCCATGGTTACATACGCACACACATGTATTATAATTATGCCTCGGTGCGCATGCGCAAGCGAGGTATACGGTTGTGTGTGTGTGTGTCTGTCTGTGTGTAGACCGCTACAGCTGCTCAAGGAAGTGCAAGTAAGAGTTTCTATAGGTTTCTAGTCATTTTTTCATTCGTCAATTTGCAATGTTCTCGAGTTATGCCTACTTGGAATACCATTGCAGCCTTTTCAGAAGAGCACGTAGCCAAACTTTACTGAGTGTTACTACTCTACTTAGTAGTTAGCTCTACACTAGAACGCTAGCTATTAGTAGCTGCAAGAGTGAGGAAGAGAGCTGCAAGGCTCTGCTGATGGCAGCCATTAATTTTAGACTTGAACTCTTGGCATTGATCGTTTTTAACAACAATCATGGTCGATCATTACCCACTCTTTGAGTTTGCATGCAGCAAAATAAAAATTTCATCAGTATTAGTAGCTTTATGTTATGTAGTTTTTGGCATCTCCACTGAGGCATCAGCACCCGCGGTGCTTTCATTTATACAGTTACACACACACACACACACACACACACACACACACACACACACAGTACGGCAAGGAGGGTGATGGATACGAAAGAAAATCTCCGCATACAGAGAGCGAGAAATTTGAAGGCCTTCACCTTCTGGAGGCAGCAAAGGTCAGAGGTCACTACCACTTTGTGCATTACATCATGTACTGTGCTGTGCTGACTCGTTATTAAACGGGGCCAAGGGAGATCGTAGTTGAACATCTTTCAACAGCCATAACTTTAGTATCGTTGATCCAAAATTTTTATGATTTTCTGAAATCTTAGAAAGAGACCTTTCAAATGGTGTGTTTAAATGACCATAATTTGTCATTTTTCGGCCTTGGACCATGGGCTATTATTATCCATGGTACGTCCAAATTAACAAATAATTTTATCTCTCAAATATAAATTTTGATGACACCATTTGAAAGGTCTCTTTCTAAGCTTTCGGAAAATCATAAAAAATCGGATCCATGGAATATTCAATTTATGGCAGCTGAAAGAGTCCCCAAACCATTGAAAACATTTTTCAACAGCCATAACTTTGTCCCATGCAATTCAACAATGTACGATCTTCTGAAAGCTCAGAGAGAGAGAAGTGATGTGTTTTAATTTGGCTGGGCCATAATTTCGGCTACCCTTCCCTTGTTCCTATGTGGGTGTATATATAGTTGTATATATGCAAGCCACACCCCCTTATATAAGCCCCACCCACTTACAGAGATCATCGTATGGTGAGATAAAGCCGTCCCTCTCCTGGCTGTACGTCAATGCTAGTAGGTGGAGCAAAGACATGGTTGCCAAGGTGTTTAAGTTGGAGTCACCTCTCTACTTCTCTTATACTCATCTCGTGTGTCGTACATCAAAGGAAGGTGTGTGTGGGGGTGGGTTGCATTTTGAACCTTGGGTGTCCTTTGAACTTTGGATAAAGTGCGTGCCAAAAGAAGTATTTGAAAAAATTGTTTGTTTCTATTTGTATAATTATGAGGTTGTAATAAAATAGTGTACATTTATTATGTTAATCACATGTTTCCATGGCGACCCGCTAGGTAAGCAGGAAAGTCGCCGTGATCTAAGTCACCCGGTCCACTCTGACAACTGTATCCTTGACGACCTGACGGGAGAATGCAACAAAGTGGCCCCAGCCTACACTTGGAGGGATTATAGGTATTGACAGCCACACTCTAGTTGATGTTGCTTTTTATAGGCCAAAGTCTTCCATTTTTAAAGAGCATAACACTGCATGTGTATAATAACTAGTTGTGCAGATAGTTTTCAGGTGTGCATGATCCTTCCCTGCAGAGATATAACAGTATAAACGTAGGAGAAAATAATATTATGTGAAAAGTGCTAAAACGCTACAGAAGTATCTTTGACTGCCCATAACTATAGTTGGGGATTGTCCAATTTCACAGTTAAAAGATGCATTTAGTAGCTTTTGTTAGATCTACAAGATGGCGTGTTTAGATCAATGATTGGTTTCGTGCCCATATCTTCGAAATTATAATTGACCAGTCCCTTTGTGTTCCTTTGTGTAGTGCCTTGCTCTATTTGAATGGAGGGGAAGATTTTGAAGGAGGAGAATTCTTCTACGCTCACTCCACCAAAGACCTCAGCCCGGACGTGAGTTACTAGCGTGTGTGTGTGTGCGTGTGTGTGTGTGTGTGAGTTACTGAAGTCTATTTGTGTTGAGGTTGACCTTCATAATGTTGTCATAACTTTGTTATACTTTATTGAAATTCAAAGGTTCATATACGTACCATTGGATTCCTTGTTAAAAAGCGCTTCTATCTATAATTATACTGTAGAGCTGGGTAAGCTAAGCTCCAACCAGCTTAATTTGGTTTCTACTGTACTACTGCGGACATGTACACACTATAATGGCATAATCCCGGGGCCGATCTACACACCCACACACACACACAATACACAAATTAACACCTAAATTAACGCCCCCTCCCCCCCACACACACACACACTCCAGGTACTCGTTAAGCCCGAGTGTGGTCGCTTGGTGGGCTTCTCTGCTGGTAAGGAGAACATGCACGGTGTGCTACCAGTGACAGGTGGGAGGAGGTGTGCTGTGGCGCTGTGGTTCACCCTTGACCCCCAGCACAGCGAGGCTGCCTTCGATCAGGCAGAGGATCTACTAGTCTCACTATAGAAACTAATCACGTACCCTAGTAAATAAAAGAAAAAATCACCTAATAAACTCTGTGTGTGGTCGCTGGTGGTGTGGCTTATGGAATCACATCCAACTGTTATAATTTCAATAATTAATTTTTCATTCTTGTTGTTTATTACATGCACTTTCCATACACATGCACGTCTTATTATGCATTGGAATATAATAACAGGATCTAGGAGTGCATGGATAGTGATAATTATGATGTCATTGTGTGTTGCTTTATGTATATGTTATGTAGCTTTGCACCTCCAGTGACGACCACCGGCATCAGCACCCTCTTGTTTTGATATTGTAAAAATAATTATGACTTGCTAAATACCAATTTTTGAGTGTTAAAAATGTCTTTGTCAGCATTAGTGAATACAAACCAGAATGTCATAAGCAAACAGATCGAGTCTTGTTACCAATACCATAGTTACTATACAATTCCCATGCAGTAAGAAATGAACTACATGCATGTGTCAACGCCTATAATTGAAACAAAATTAATATCAGCCTGACATTTATCAGAAATTTACAGAAGACAGTACAGTCACAATTGAGAGTACACAATATACTACACATACACAGTCACTCTTGAAGTCTTAGCAAGTTTCTGATGTGTCCTGTTTTCAATGCTTTGCTTCAGTTCATTGTTTTTCATTGTTTGGTTGTACTAACATGTCAGCTGTCAGTGGAGCTCTGTTGAACAGGTCCGACAGCTAGATCACTGTAGGTGTGTGTGTGTGTGTGTGTGTGTGTGTGCGTGCGTGCGTGCGTGGGCGTGTGCGTGCGTGGGCGTGGGCGTGTGCGTGGGTGTGTGTGTGTGCGTGCGTGCGTGTGTGGTGTGTGCGTGTGCGTGTGCGTGCGCGTGCGCGTGCGGATGTGTGTGTGTGTGTCACGGTGTGTGTGTGTGTGTGTGTGCGTGAGAGAGGGCCTGGGGGGTGGTGAGTGAGGGTACGATTTAACTGTATTATAAACACTTCCTTTTCACAAGTGACTTTTGGCAGTGAACATGACTTATGTTGGCTATACTAGCACCATGCAACCACATGGCTATATTACACATTATATACAACACACACCTCAGTAAGTGCCTGATGATGGATGATCGGTCCATGACATAACCTGACATGGGGAGTGTAACTGGATCACTCATCAGTTCTTGTGTCAGTGGATCAATGAACTCCTCAGGGGCCTGGTGGGGGGGGGGGGGTATAATATATGAGTTAGAGTTTAATTTACTGTGCCAATCATTGCAAGGGTAATCGAATTCACTGATCTAGAAAGGAAGTACAAATGACCACAGTGAATGTGGCTGTAAAACCTAAATAGGTGATGCGTTGCTGGGAAAACAGCTGGCTGTATTTATAGAGGGTGACCATGCACAAACCACAGGTGTATATCACATGACTTACATCCTCGAGTGCTTGTTCCTGCTTCTCCAGTCTCTCCTGACAGATCCTCACCCTTTCAGCCAGTGCCTGAACTCAAGCATATCTTGTTGGACTTGTTCAGCAACCTTATATAGTATAAGGCATATATGTAATAAGACATACCTGGATAGCATAATACGTATAATTATATATATAGCCTCTTTCCTAGGCAGGCAAATTTTTATATCATTAATATGTGCCTCTAACCACAGAGCCCCAGCTTGGCTGCAGGGAAGGGGAGGAGCTGGGAAGCCAACAAATGCATTACGTAAGGGATATACAATCTGATTGGTGCTCAAGTGCATTACGTAAGCAGTCTGCAATCTGATTGGTGCTGCATGTTTTCTGCAGCAGAACGAATGCTAGAAACCCGTCCCCCCATTTTATGGCTGGGGACGGTCACGCCCATCTAACATGGTCATGTGAGAGCCACAAACGTATGAATGACAAACATATATGACAGGAAATTGGGGGTATCAATCATAATCCAGGGGTAGCATTTACAAATATAGAATTACCATAAAATGTACTCCCTTAAAACAGTCCATCAATAGAATCTGATAAGCGGTATACACCGCATTCACACATACTGTAATAGCACAGCTATGTGCGTGTACTACGGAATGCAGATGTGGTTCTCAATACATGAAACGCATTACTTCAATAACAATCTACCAAGAATTGCTCTAAATAGAAAATTGTAGCCAGGGTGGGAAACATCTACCATGATAAGGCACCGCTATATTTTATGTGCATACAAGTTTATATAAGGCCAGAGCTAATTTGAGACAGTGGTATCATTCAGGCACTGACTGACCTCAGTACTCTCTTGAGTGAAGAGGTCCATTGAGAACGAGCGGCCGTCTCTAGGCAACACGGCAAAGAAGATCTCCTCTCGACCCTCGACCCAGGTTCAGATAGATGTCAATGATTCCACTGACTATAACTCACGAGGCTCAAAATTGTATTCAGAAGAATCCTTCACCTAAAGAGAGAGGGAGAGGGGGTATGATGTTTGATAAAGAAAATCATTCATTAGTAATACTTATTACTATGGTTTGACCTACGTATAAGCAAGGTAAATAAGGTATAAAGTGACTTTGTTTTCATTGTACAATGATATGTAATTCCCTTATATTGTAGTAGGACGGGCATTACACATTTGATCTTCTAATAGTTAGTACATGGGCATGAGGTATCTATGTGTGTAACAAAGCCCCAGGGACACACTGTAACCATATAGATACCGAAACCTAGCAACATTACATCTGCAATCTATAGTTACCAGGAACATAATTATATAGTTCCTGCTAAACACACTCCAGTGGGAAAGTTATTCTACTATTCGGGCCTATAAACAAAAATGTATCAGCGCTATGGTTACCAAGGGAGATATTGACTTTGTATTCTAGGAAAGTGTTCAGTGTAATTCCTTTCTTCAAAGTGTATTCAATGGATGTTGTTGTGGGGAATGAGATGGCCAAGTTGATAACACATGTGACCGCTACTATATGGCAGCAGACAAAGTGGGGCCCACAACACACCGACACAGAGTTACTGTATTGTGCATAATAGCTTGATGCAATAATTATCATAACTAGTTGACCACCATACTATTTCACTAGACATGTACTTGTACAGGTAAAAAAATTGCACCATCTACAGCTGCATGTAGATTGATTGCATCATCATTCTAAGTGACAGCCCATCCTTCAGCTCTCTTGACTTTGGTCCCACTAGCTTGCTGAGTACATAGTTCAACATGGCTGCCATCCTTTCCACTATAGGACGGGGGATACAGATGCCTGACGAGTATCCTTGGTGATGAACTGGAGGGCGTGTACAGTGCGACTACCCAACAGATTCCTGTTCCGTGCCATCGCCTTCGCCTCGGTCAGCTGCTGCTCGTGGGGTGTGTGGGGTGTGTGGGGTGGGTGTGGATGTGTGGGTGTGGATGTGTGTGTGTGTGTGTGTGTGTGTGTGTGTGTGTGTGTGTGTGTGTGTGTGTGTGTGTGTGTGTGTGTGTGTGTGTGTGTGTGTGCGTGTGTGTGTGTGTGTTGATGCTAACAGATTGAAAGATAGGGACAAGATATCATAAGGCCTTTCATGCATAGACAAGCCAGCTAGGACATTCAGCAATGTTTCAATAATTTAATGTAACTAGAAAAACCAAGACACTTCCTGGCCCCACTCTATAAGCTCGATAGCATACCCCATAGGACAAAACTCTTAATTACATGAGATAGAGGAGGTGCATGTATATATATATATATATGTATGCAATGTTTACCTGTTTCTTCTCGTCTGCACTGAGTGTGTCATATTCCTCTGACTCGATCATATCCTCTCCTTTCTTGATCTTGGACAAATTCTATAAACGGAGGGGGGGCAATACTCAAGTATGCAAGTAAGTGCGACCATAGCAACCTAACCATACCTCTAGCTAGTCCCTCGTCCAGCTGCACTGTGACATCGTTGATGATCATGTTGAGGAACCCGGCTCAGAAAGATGGGTGTTGTGCCCAGTAGCTCGTGTGAGTGGGTGGGGAGTGGGTGGAATGTGAGGAGTGTGTGCATGTGGTGTGTGTTGGGGGGGAGTTGAATAGGAATTATGATGGTAAATCAATTTTTAACATGTGTACATATACGTAAGTTACAGTTTTACGTGTATAAGATGTATAGAATTAATGTAGAAACACTGCATGCATGCCTCACCCATGATAAGGCACCGCTATTATTTTATGTGCATACAAGTTTATAAGGCCAGAGCTAATTTGAGACAGTGGAATCATTCAGGCACTGACTGACCTCAGTACTCTCTTGAGTGAAGAGGTCCATTGAGAACGAGCGGCCTCTCTAGGCAACGCGGCAAAGAAGGTCTCCTCTCGACCCTCGACCTAGGTTCAGATAGATGCCAATGATTCCACTGATTATAACTCACGAGGCTCAAAATTGTATTCAGAAGAATCCTTCACCTAAAGAGAGAGGGAGAGGGGGTATGATGTTTGATAAAGAAAATCATTCATTAGTAATACTTATTACTACGGTTTGACCTACGTATAAGCAAGGTAAATAAGGGATAAAGTGACTTTGTTTTCATTGTACAATGATATGTAATTCCCTTATATTGTAGTAGGACAGGCGTTATACATTTGATCTTCTACTAGTTAGTACATGGCATGAGGTATCTATGTGTGTAACAAAGCCCCAGGGACACACTGTAACCATATAGATACCGAAACCTAGCAACATTACATCTGCAATCTATAGTTACCAGGAACATAATTATATAGTTCCTGCTAAACACACTCCAGTGGGAAAGTTATTCTACTATTCGGGCCTATAAACAAAAATGTATCAGCGCTATGGTTACCAAGGGAGATATTGACTTTGTATTCTAGGAAAGTGTTCAGTGTAATTCCTTTCTTCAAAGTGTATTCAATGGATGTTGTTGTGGGGAATGAGATGGCCAAGTTGATAACACATGTGACCGCTACTATATGGCAGCAGACAAAGTGGGGCCCACAACACACCGACACAGAGTTACTGTATTGCATAATAGCTTGATGCAATAATTATCATAACTAGTTGACCACCATACTATTTCACTAGACATGTACTTGTACAGGTAAAAAAATTGCACCGTCTACAGCTGCATGTAGATTGATTGCATCATCATTCTAAGTGACAGCCCATCCTTCAGCTCTCTTGACTTTGGTCCCACTAGCTTGCTGAGTACATAGTTCAACATGGCTGCCATCCTTTCCACTATAGGACGGGGGATACAGATGCCTGACGAGTATCCTTGGTGATGAACTGGAGGGCGTGTACAGTGCGACTACCCAACAGATTCCTGTTCCGTGCCATTGCCTTCGCCTCGGTCAGCTGCTGCTCGTGCTGTATGTGGGGTGTGGGTGTGGATGTGTGGGTGTGTGTATGTGTGTGTGTGTGTGTGTGTGTGTGTGTGTGTGTGTGTGTGTGTGTGTGTGTTGATGCTAACAGATTGAAAGATATAGGGACAAGATATCATAAGGCCTTTCATGCATAGACAAGCCAGCTAGGACATTCAGCAATGTTTCAATAATTAAATGTAACTAGAAAAACCAAGACACTTCCTGGCCCCACTCTATAAGCTCGATAGCATACCCCATAAGACAAAACTCTTAATTACATGAGATAGAGGAGGTGCATGTATATATATTATTATGTATGCATGCAATGTTTACCTGTTTCTTCTCTTCTGCACTGAGTGTGTCATATTCCTCTGACTCGATCATATCCTCTCCTTTCTTGATCTTGGACAAGTTCTATAAACGGAGGGGGGCAATACTCAAGTATGCAAGTAAGTGCGACCATAGCAACCTAACCACACCTCTAGCTAGTCCCTCGTCCAGCTGCACTGTGACATCGTTGATGATCATGTTGAGGAACCCGGCTCAGAAAGATGGGTGTTGTGCCCAGTAGCTCGTGTGAGTGGGTGGGGAGTGGGTGGAATGTGAGGAGTGTGTGCATGTGGTGTGTTGGGGGGGGGGGGTTGAAAAGGAATTATGATGGTAAGTCAATTTTTAACATGTGTACATATACGTAAGTTACAGTTTTACGTGTATAAGATGTATAGAATTAATGTATGAGATTAGAAACACTGCATGCTGCATGCCTCACCCATGATAGGACTTAATTGTAGAATTAGTGCATTAATGTGATATTGTGTGTAGGGCAGCGTATTAATATGATTGTGTGTGATAGCAATTAAGGTTACGGTCAACCGTTTGCTCATTAATTATTCATGAGCTAGATCTAGTGATCTTTTCCAGCTAGAATGAGCTGGAAGTCCAGCTGAAACGCAGTAGTTATTTTATGGCTCGAATAGACATTTTTACTATAAAGCTTAGGTACAGTCTACTGTAGCTTCACTATATGCAGGGCGTGAATATTGAATTGAATTGAATTCAAATAATTTTATCCATGCATGTATACGTACATACATGGAAAGGGTTACACAAAAGGTAGTCCTATTCTAGGTGCTTCCCATAACATATACACACACACAACGAACAAAACAAACGGAAATAATTAAGAGAAGTTTTAAGTACTGTAATTAAAAGAACCTATTGACAAATGACTTAATAAATTTTGTTTAAAGCTAGGTCCTTGTGATTGTACAACTGAAAATGGTAACTTATTCCATACATGGGTGGCATTAACAAAGTAGGAGTATCTGAAGGCATTGATACTTGATTGAGGAATAAAAAGATTGTGAGAGTTGGATCTGAGGTTACCCTTGTTCTGTTTGAAGTAGTCTTTAAAATTAATGCAGTCCAAGGGCGTGTAGAAGAGATATTTCGAAAAAAGGCTACTGAAAGCTCACAAGAGGCTGTTTTCCTTGGCTCTGGCCGCCATTTTAAGTGGAGTTAGTCTACATATTATTATTTTGTGAGAGTTTGTTGGCCTAGAAAGAAAAAAACGCTTCTACACGCCCTCCAGAATGGTAAGAAGCATCATATAAGACCAAGAACACAGAGCTAGAAGTGTTTTTGGAAGTTTAAAATGACTACTAGTTTTGTGTTGTTTCTAGTAACTTGATGATCGCTCAGAGCTTCCACTGGAAAATGTTTTGAAGACTGATACTTGTCATACAGGATGATACACCGATATATTTATCATGTGTGTGCTTCAAATTTTTATATATCATGGCATTTATAGTTTCACAAAAATCATTATAAGAAAATCATGAATTATTCATGAGCAAACTGTTTACCGCAACCTTAATGTATTCCTCTCTTGACACAGCTTGTCAGTGCTTGGTCTGTACGATGGTATAGTCCATAAGTACTCCAGCACATCACACATGGGCAGCCGGTATTCTGGACACACACACACAGGTAATATTTTGCACAATGTACACTGTATTATGCCAACACGGCAGACAACCAGACAACCACAAAATGACAACACTATCAACTGGGCATATATCAGGACCAGCTACAATAACAATTTGTAAATAAAAGCCTCAGTAAAAGTAATGTTGTGGAAGTGCACAATTTTCTCATGTTCTGGGTAAATGCTGATAGAGTAGTGCTTTCAATTTGGAAGATTAAATCTTCGTCAACAAACAGCCAGAAAATTTGTGTCACATATCAGCAGACGACACACACACACACACGTACACACAACACACATTTTTAACAACAATCATGGTCGATCATTACCTACTCTTTGAATTTCTCTGCATGCAAAATTAATGTTTGTTCATGATAATTATAACGTGTGTATAAAAGCTATTGCTAGCTTGACACCTCCACCGGGCATCAGCACCAGCGTTGCCTCATTGTATAAAGACCTTTAAAAAATGTGTTATAGTGAAAAGTCATAGCTAATTAAAGAGGGTAAAAAAAAAGAGCCATTGGTTTTACTGAGCATAATAATACGTGATATCCAAAGTTCCCAGTTTCTGGGGATCATGTGGCGCATGCGCAAACAGTTGATCTTCAATGCGGCCTGGGATCGAGGCTAGAACCCATTATCAATGCTGCTCAAGGATCAATGAAGTGCAAGTAAGAGTTTCTGTAGGCTTCTAGTCATGTTGGATGTACAGATTAATTTTGCTGCTGTGAGTGTGGGCGTATTCTGAGCTAATGGGCATGTGCAACTCAATAAACAATTTTTCAACCCCCTTCAGTAGTATGGCAGACAATCTTTAGTGCAGAGAATCCTGCAATCTGTGGTCTATTATGTTGATGAGAGTGTTTAACAAGCACCAGCGGTACAGCGTGTATCTTTGAGATTAGTTTAGCTTCACAACACAATTAGATAACAATGATAGTAACGAGGACAACTGACAGAACTGAACATGCATGCAGGGTATGGTACAGAGAGACGCGCAGGGCCTCTTCACAACAAAGAACTATTGTCTACAAAACAAAAGACTAAGGGAGGCTTTACTCCAGGAAACTGTACAGAGATAATTAACTAATAAACATTCCATAACACCAAACCATGGAAACTAACTCTACACTAATCTGATTAAGTCATAAGTGTACAGTATTATTCTAACACTCCTCCTCAATTATAGACTTAGTTCAGGGTGGTTCGACAATTCCTGCCATTTTTCTCAATTTGCAGAACAGTTCACGACTCAGTCCTTTTGTAAACATATCAGCCACCATTTCAGCTGTCGGACAATATGTAAGTTCGATATTTCCTTTGTTCACTTGCTCCCGAGTAAAGTGATATTTAATATCAATATGTTTAGTACGCCCGTGAAATTGTGGGTTTTTAGTCATTGCAATAGCGGACTGATTGTCTTCATAAATCGTAGTTGGGGTTGTTTGAGGACTCCCCAATTCGGCGATAATTTTTCTGAGCAACACTGACTCTTGCATGTGCGGCACTTGAGAGAGCTACATACTCGGCCTCGGCTGTTGAGAGCGCAACACAGCTTTGTTTGTTGCTTTTCCATGTAACTGCTCCTCCACTTACTTGAAACAGGTAACCAGATGTGGACTTTCTGTCATTGACATCTCCAGTCCAATCAGAATCAGAGTATCCAACACAAATAGTAGATTCGTTCCGACTGTATAGAATACCATAGTGTGTCGCACCTTTAAGATAACGCAGCACACGTTTCAGTGCTGTCCAGTGAGCTTTAGTTGGTTTGGAAGTGTATCGAGCCAGGTTGCCTACAGCGTACGTTATATCCGGCCTTGTACTCACAGATAGATACATTAGGCTTCCAACTACAGACTGGTACAATTGTTGATCAATACCTTCGTCTTCACTTGATGCTGCTAACAACTTTGAGCTGACATCTACTGGAGTGCCAACAGGGTTACAGTCCTGCATTCCAAACTTCTCTAAAAATTTTTCGGTATAGGTTGGCTGACCAATCCAGACAGAGTTTTTTGTCTCATTTTGTATAACAGTCATGCCCAGAAAATAGTGAAGTTGTCCCATGTCTTTGATTTCAAATTTCTTGGCGATTGCATCCTTTACATCTTTGATTCTTTCATCGGATCGTCCTGCCAAAACAATGTCGTCCACATAGACGCCAATGAAGAAAACATCTCCGCCTGCATCCATGTATATGCAGGGGTCACTCGTGGATTGGATAAAACCCATTTCTTTGAGGTGAGTATCCAAAGAGGTATTCCAGCACCTGGATGTGGAAAATTATGAAGTGTTGATGATTATTTTTATGTGTTGATTATTATTTTGGCTGTTGATGATTAGTGTTGATTATTATTTTGGCTGTAAAAGTGGAAAATTATGAAGTGTTGATGATTATTTTTATGTGTTGATTATTATTTTGGCTGTTGATGATTAGTGTTGATTATTATTTTGGCTGTAAAAGTGTTACTATTACCCTAGTCATGCGCATGCGCAAGTAAATCTATAATTATGCTCACTCAGCCGTAAAAGGGTTTTTTTGCCCTTGCCATGCACGGTTTTATACAGTTCTGATCGAGTTTTGATCGTTTGTATGAGGCCTGGTAGATCTTACTCTATCTTTGAGATTAGTTTAGCTTCACAACACAATTAGATAACAATGATAGTAACGAGGACAACTGACAGAACTGAATATGCATGCAGGGTATGGTACAGAGAGACGCGCAGGGCCTCTTCACAACAAAGAACTATTGTCTACAAAACAAAAGACTAAGGGAGGCTTTGCTCCAGGAAACTGTACAGAGATAATAATAAACATTCCATAACACCAAACCATGGAAACTAACTGACAGAACTGAATATGCATGCAGGGTATGGTACAGAGAGACACGCAGGGCCTCTTCACAACAAAGAACTATTGTCTACAAAACAAAAGACTAAGGGAGGCTTTGCTCCAGGAAACTGTACAGAGGCTAGAAAATTAACTAATAAACATTCCATAACACCAAACCATGAAAACTAACTAACACTAATTTGATTAAGTCATAAGTGTACAGTATTATTCTAACACTCCTCCT
Organism: Halichondria panicea; assembly: GCF_963675165.1. Lineage (NCBI taxonomy): Eukaryota > Metazoa > Porifera > Demospongiae > Suberitida > Halichondriidae > Halichondria > Halichondria panicea. The sequence goes on along the minus strand of NC_087382.1, from coordinate 1,938,665 downwards.
CAATTATAGACTTAGTTCAGGGTGGTTCGACAATTCCTGCCATTTTTCTCAATTTGCAGAACAGTTCACGACTCAGTCCTTTTGTAAACATATCAGCCACCATTTCAGCTGTCGGACAATATGTAAGTTCGATATTTTCTTTGTTCACTTGCTCCCCGAGTAAAGTGATATTTAATATCAATATGTTTAGTACACCCGTGAAATTGTGGGTTTTTAGTCATTGCAATAGCGAACTGATTGTCTTCATAAATCGTAGTTGGGGTTGTTTGAGGACTCCCCAATTCGGCGATAATTTTTCTGAGCAATTTTAATTTTTCTGACTCTTGCATGTGCGGCACTTGAGAGAGCTACATACTCAGCCTCGGCTGTTGAGAGCGCAACACAGCTTTGTTTGTTGCTTTTCCATGTAACTGCTCCTCCACTTACTTGAAACAGGTAACCAGATGTGGACTTTCTGTCATTGACATCTCCAGCCCAATCAGAATCAGAGTATCCAACACAAATAGTAGATTTGTTCCGACTGTATAGAATACCATAGTGTGTCGCACCTTTAAGATAACGCAGCACACGTTTCAGTGCTGTCCAGTGAGCTTTAGTTGGTTTGGAAGTGTATCGAGCCAGGTTGCCTATATACAGCATCAGTGGCGGATCCAGAGGTAGTTCGTTGGGTTCGTACGAACTACCCTTCCACTAAGTTGATACTTTATATTTAATACACCTGGCTAGCTTACTATACTGTCATGACAATAGGGTACAAAGTTCTCTCTGCATAATGTGAGGGTGGGGCTGGTACTCTCTGCATAATATGAGGGTGGGGCTGGCTATATTGACTCATCCAGCCACATGGTCACAGTGATAATTGAGCCTGGCCATGAATCCTAACAAAAGGCTAGATTGCAACCCTCCATTGACTCCTGGAGTAAAGTTTCAGGTAAGGGAGAGTTCATGGCACTGCATACTGAATGATAGACACTGTATAGATTAATTATAATTGCTATAATAATTATATTGACTAATATAATAATCTAGATGATGCGTCAAGTCTACAGCCAGTCTCCTCTTCAAGAGAACCACCAGCCACCATCGTCACTCCTCCAGTCATCAACGTCTCTCCTCCAGTCACAACCATCTTTCCTCCAGTCACAACTATCTCTCCACTGGAACCACCAGCCACCTCCATCACCCCTCCGTGTTCATCGAAGCAAGCAACGAGATCTTCCGCTGAGGATCAGCCAATGGACATTGGTGCTCTCCTGAAAGAGAAGAAAGTGCAATCACTATCCCAGAGCATGAGAATGGCTTTGCCTTGTGTTCTTTCAAGTTGAAGGGGAATTTGGTTAATTAATGGGCGTGGCATGTAAAAGGGGGCGTGGTCAACCCAAAAATTTCGCCGCTTCGCGCGGCCAAGAAGTAAGAACCCCCCTTCCCTAAATCCTGGATCCGCCCCTGAGCATACGTTATATCCGGCCTTGTACTCACAGATAGATACATTAGGCTTCCAACTACAGACTGGTACAATTGTTGATCAATACCTTCGTCTTCACTTGATGCTGCTAACAACTTTGAGCTGACATCTACTGGAGTGCCAACAGGGTTACAGTCCTGCATTCCAAACTTCTCTAAAAGTTTTTCGGTATAGGTTGGCTGACCAATCCAGACAGAGTTTTTTGTCTCATTTTGTATAACAGTCATGCCCAGAAAATAGTGAAGTTGTCCCATGCATGTCTTTGATTTCAAATTTCTTGGCGATTGCATCCTTTACATCTTTGATTCTTTCATCGGATCGTCCTGCCAAAACAATGTCGTCCACATAGACGCCAATGAAGAAAACATCTCCGCCTGCATCCATGTATATGCAGGGGTCACTCGTGGATTGGATAAAACCCATTTCTTTGAGGTGAGTATCCAAAGAGGTATTCCAGCACCTGGATGTGGAAAATTATGAAGTGTTGATGATTATATTTATGTGTTGATTATTATTTTGGCTGTTGATGATTAGTGTTGATTATTATTTTGGTGGAAAATTATGAAGTGTTGATGATTATTTTTATGTGTTGATTATTATTTTGGCTGTTGATGATTAGTGTTGATTATTATTTTGGCTGTAAAAGTGTTACTATTACCCTAGTCATGCGCATGCGCAAGTAAATCTATAATTATGCTCACTCAGCCGTAAAAGGGTTTTTTTTGCCCTTGCCATGCACGGTTTTATACAGTTCTGATCGAGTTTTGATCGTTTGTATGAGGCCTGGTAGATCTTACTCTATCTTTGAGATTAGTTTAGCTTCACAACACAATTAGATAACAATGATAGTAACGAGGACAACTGACAGAACTGAACATGCATGCAGGGTATGGTACAGAGAGACGCGCAGGGCCTCTTCACAACAAAGAACTATTGTCTACAAAACAAAAGACTAAGGGAGGCTTTGCTCCAGGAAATTGTACAGAGATAATAATAAACATTCCATAACACCAAACCATGGAAACTAACTGACAGAACTGAATATGCATGCAGGGTATGGTACAGAGAGACACGCAGGGCCTCTTCACAACAAAGAACTATTGTCTACAAAACAAAAGACTAAGGGAGGCTTTTCTCCAGGAAACTGTACAGAGGCTAGATAATTAACTAATAAACATTCCATAACACCAAACCATGAAAACTAACTAACACTAATCTGATTAAGTCATAAGTGTACAGTATTATTCTAACATATTAGCCCATGCATGATTAGGTAAAGATATTTGCACAAAGGAAAGTCCCAGGAACCCCCCCCCCCCCACATTCTTCCCTTTATAAACAGCTTCCTGATCCTAGCTAATCTATGATCTTGCTAGCTAATAGCTTAACAAAAGCAAGGCAAAAGTTATGGCTGCTAAATCTATTGCTCTAGTGGTTTATAACCGGGACAAAAATAGCAATGAAGAGATTGATATTACTGAATGTAATAGCATTGATACTCTTAAAGTTCTTGTTGAAAACACATTCGACAAAGGCAGCATCTCTCATCTGCAGATATGGAGTGAAAGGTTTAATGAATACAAAAAGCTGACAAGTTTCGAGGAGGTACAAGATGGATGCAAGATAAATGCAGTGCCAAAGGTGAGTATGAAATCAAATGCTATATCTATCAGGGTTTTGTATTACTATTGATACTTAGACACATATGTGTCATATGGGGTTATTGTACATGTAGATACTGCAGACTTTGATGCAAGTAGAGTATAGCAAGATATACACCCCCTTTGAGTTGTTTGCGAGAAAGTCTCGATCAGATTGTATGAATACCGTATATGTCCGACTGTATTTACTCAGCATCTCTACTAAAATGAAAGCATCGTGGGTGCTAGCTGATGCCTCGGGGATGTGTCAAAACTACCTAACATAAAGCTACTCGCATGCAACTAGAGCACTGAAGTGCAAACCCTCGGCGTTTTAGTGAGTCTACAGTCTCGAGTCAAAGCCGTGTGTAGGCCATACCAACGTGCAGATTCAAGCTTTTGCTCACTTTTATTTGACAATGAAGCATTGATATCAAAATCTGCCAAATTTACAACTACTACCTTGTTGTGTTGAGGCCAGGGATGTAGCCAGGATTTTATGGAGAAAGGGGTACTATATCATAGATGAAAGAGGGCGCAAAGCGTTTTATGCTCCATAAATGGCGATAATTATGATGGGTGTGTACAGTTTAGAATCACGGCTGAGCTAAAATTGCATATCTGAGAAGCTAAAAGAAAATGACCCATGCAGCTATAGCGCTCCTTTATATCCTTACCCCTAAACCACCATATGTATAGTTACTGTACTATATATGTAGTTACTGTATATACTGTAATTTAATTGCAGAGGACACAAGACCAGCCAACTCCAGTAGTTTCCCTGGGCACGACTGAAGAGCCCCTGGTTTCACCAACTTTTGTAAGCAAGCATTTGATTGGAAATGCCCATACTTTACTGTATGTATATATTTACAGACATACTGCACGGAATCGTTGGGTAAAAACAAAGCTAAAGCCTCAAGTGATGCTAACCAGGCAGGAGCTGGTGCCTACGCTCAAAATTCCAACATCTGGACTGGGAAGGACGTCCTGAATGTCCACTTTCTCAATCCCGAAATTCTTGATCAGGAAAACTGGAAGTGTGAGTATGGTGTACTCAACACCACTAATATCCTTAGTTGGGCTGCCGCTTGGAATACCAAGAAGTGTCCCAAGATTCCAATCTTTAAGAAGACGGGTAGGCCAGATTCAGCTGACATCAGAGTCATCTTTGAAGAAGGTATACTAACTATTTTAAGATTCTGAATCCAAGCAGTGTTTGGCCGCACAGGTGGTAGATGTTGTTCCGTGGTTGGAAGCCAAGCGACGAAAGTCGTAGATACGTCTAAGCCCACAATGGTTCTTTCACTAAATGGTCAAGGACCCGAAGTGCAGAAATATCTTGTCATACATGAGTTTGGCCATGCTCTTGGTCTGTTCCACGAGCACCAGCGTTCTGACTTCTGGAAGGTAGCGAACAGCTTGTTGGATGTGGAAAAAATGAAAAAGGATTCTCGTATGAAGAACGTGAATTTTGACATAGATATTTTGCAAATCCAGTCAGAAGGTCCCACAACAATATCGCCATCATACGATCCAGACAGCATCATGCACTACTGGTAAATTGTAACAATTCCGGAGTGATAGCGAAATCTTTGAGAGGTTTAATTTTCGCTCTTTTCGTTTCGTGGGTTAGCACCTACACGAATATGCACGAAATCTGCTAATTACGTGCAAAGATTAATGGCGTGGCTTTCAATATAAGCAGTTAAACTCACAAAATTTATTCACTAAAATGCTGTTATAAGGCTATTTCACGAAATTTCAGTGCCTCAAAAATTTTGCACTATATACGGCTATATACATAATTATTACTATTGTGTGCTATGTCTATAGGTTTGATGTGAACTGGCTTAAAAAGAAGGAGCACGAGACTCTATCAAAAGTTGAGGCTGATGGAAGTCTCAGTGAAGAAGCAAAGACAGTTTTGAGAGGGATTCACAAGAGACATCGGAGTTGTGCTGATGGGCCTTCAGAGAAAGATCTTGATTTTCTACAAAAGATTTACGGTGTGTCCATTCACTTATATGATTCATGCATTACATTTTGTGATTTTAGGAGGAGAGTCACCAGCCTCTTCGACCCCAAACAACAGTAAGTACTATATATACAGTAGTAAAAGCTTTACCTAAAGGCTATATATATAATTTATATCTGTCTATATATCTTTTACGCTCTCACTTGGATCAGGCTCAGTCCCACAGCGAGTTGTACCTTCCTACGGGCAAAGTGAGTGGATTCAATTAATTATAGTGCACAGGAATAACGTTATGTTTACCATCAAAACATATTCAGTCTTGGTAAAGATTGTTCTAGTCCCTAATGCTTAGGAACTGCATGCATGAGCCTATACAACTAATTTATGGTTTGCACAACATGTATACTTATAATTCGTCCAGAGCGAGGGCATCATAGTAAAACCACAAATACCCTTTTTAGGTATAGTTATAGCTATGATAATGAAAGCACCGCAGGTGCTGATGCCTCGGTGGAGATGCCAAAGCTACATAACATAAAGCTGCTACTAATAGCTTTTATGCACATGATAAAAACAATTTAATTTTGCTGCTTGCAAAAACTCAGAGAGTGGGTAATGATCGACCATGATTGTTGTTAAAACGATCGATGCCAAAAGTTCAAGTCTAAAATTAATGGCTGCCATCAGCAGAGCCTTGCAGCTCTCTTCTCACTCTTGCAGCTACCAATAGCTAGCGTTCTAGTGCAGAGCTAACTACTAAGTAGATTAGCAACACTCGGTAAACAAGTTTGGCTACATGCTCTTCTAAAAAGGCTGCAATGGCATTCCAAGTAAGCAAAACTAGGCATAACTCGAGAATGAAGCATTATTCACGAATTAAAATCCAAGTAAACATGACTAGAAGCCTATAGAAACTCTTACTTGCACTTGATTCATCCTTGAGCAGCTGTAGCAGTCTACACAGACACACACACACACACACACACACACACACAAACACACTACCGTACCTCGCTTGCGCCGTGCGCACCGAGGCATAATTATGCTACTGTTCCTGCATTGGAGGCTGACTTCTTTCATAAAAAGACATTGCACCCTGAGTCTGCATGTATACAGCTATTTAAGTTTATCATCTATCCTCACTTACATGGGTATAGATCTAATACCGTATAGCTGGTAATTTTCGTGGGGCAAAATATTCGTGGTTTTCGTGGTTGGAGGTCTGATCACGAATATTTTACCCACGAATGAAGCGGCCTTGCCTACCTTTACTTACAATCCAAGCACGGCAACCACGAAAATATTATCCACGAAATGTCTCAATATTGCTGAACCACGAATATTTTGTCCCCCGAAAATTACCTGCTATACGGTAGTATAGGAAGCTTGCAACAATGACATCAAACTTACACTTAATAAAGTACATGTACATATAATTATATACAAGCCTGTATTCATTTTTACAGTCCAACTCTCCCCCTCTGAAAAGCCGTACCTCAACGCTCTGTATGACGCTGCGTACAGGGGAAGGGGAAAGTGGTCAAACATTGGTAATAATCTGGGTTTGTCTGGGGACGATTTGAGTGCCATTAGGACAAACAATCCTTTGGATGTTGGAGATTGTTTCCGTGCAATGCTGCTGAAGTGGTTTCAAAGCGGTTCTAACTGCTACCTTGAAACTTTCCTGAGTGCTCTCGAATCAAAGGCTGTGGGTCTAGACAACCTGTGCTCAGACGTTGAGGGCGCCATCTTAAAAATTGCCAATGGACCACAAGGTATGCAAATGTATATAGAGTAGAGGCATGTGTGCATGGTATAATTATATCCTAATTGCAGTTGCCAAGAGAGCACGAAGGTGATGTCATACCCCCCCCCCCGAGCAGAACTGATACTTGTTGCTATATATAGCATAGTAGAATAATAACAGTAGATTATTACTTACCTTGATAATTATAGTAGAGACTATAATCATCTATATAGACTAATCAGTTTGATAACTTACGGAGTGAAGTGAGTCGCTTTATAATAATAGTGCACTATAGCCTCAAATCCAGGCCGAATAAAATACATATTTTAATGTTTGTGGGTGTTGGTCTACATCCAGAGGAGGTCCGACATGCGTGCACGATTGAATCACTACAAATTCAGTGCATTGATGTTATTGCGGTCACATAACGTTCAGGCCAAATACACTAGCACTTGTATAGGTATAGCGTATAATTTTTCAACCACTGTTTTATCAAGCAGTGCAGAGGAAGTTGAAACATAAAAACAAGCGATGATCATGTGCATTATGTATCTATGTGTTATGGTGTGACCGTCCCTAGCTCTACTGTACATGCAGCTGGTAATTTTTTCGCGGGGTAAAAAATTTAACAGCGGTCATTTTCGTGGGAAATTTTTACAACAAAAACCTAGGTATGGTTTACCGGAACGTATATCATACATTCTGGTAAACCACGCCTAGGTTTTCGTGGGTCGAATTTTCGTCAAGGCCATGCAGTTTGCTCACGAAAATAACGAATTTTTTACACCGCTATAATTATACGGAAATTATTACATTTAATATTCATGCTTGGTTACAGGATAGTTATGACGGTTGCCAACAGTTACACACCACACAGGTAAATAGGACAGGGCGATGGATACGAAAGAAAATCTTCTGTAGAAATTTAAAGACCTTATATCCCGTTGCTACGTTGTTGCCAAGTGCAATATGAAGCATATTGCACTGCTGAAAGTCATATTGCACTGACCGCAAAGTCATATTGCACTGACCGCAAAACGCCCCTCTGGCAATTAGACAGACAATTAAATTAAAATTAAATTAATACCCATGAGAAATAACAAGTATTAAAGTATGTCCAGCCATGCAGGAATGAATGTTCAGCACTGCTGGAGTTTCTTCTTGCAACCATGCAGGTTTTAAAGTTGTCCAAGATTCATTTTGTGGAAGATTCTGTGTTCCTAGATCGACCTAGTCCTCGACATCGTGATGCATGTCAATTCTGCTTCACCGTAGCACTAGAAGTGGCTCTTTTTGCTGGGGGTATGAGCTGTTTTGCAGCAGTGTAGAAGCGAGCTTTCTTGGCTTGGTTATGAGGCCGAGCGTAGACCAGCAGCTAATACCATGTATTCACTGAGTAGTGGGGTGGGGCTGTTTCTTTGCAGCAGTAAGTGGGGTGGGGCTGTTTTGCAGCACCAGAAGTGGGGTGGGGCTGTTTTGCAGATTTCAGTTGAAACTCCAACAATTTTGTGTCAAGCCATTTGTCGGTCATGCCAATCTTATACGCTGCAGATACTGGCGTCTAGAAGAGAGAAGAGATAGAGCTGTGTCTAGAGTTGTCTCTGTCTTTTTTTATGCTGTTTATATTGTGTTACTAGGACAGTGTTATGTTGCTATGCCCTCGGGATATAAACTAGTTATAACACGTGCACTCGGGCTGCATGGCATATATTGCACTCAGCCCTCGGGGCTGGCGCCCTCGTGCTTCAGTGCAATATATTCCATACATCCCTCGTGCCCGTGTTATAACTATAACTTAATTTGGTATACCCTTAATTCACCTTCTGGAGGCGGCCAAGGTCAGATATCAATGCCACTTTGTGGTTACCCACTTTGTACATTACATCACTTTGTTGGCCAAACTATTACATGCACTGTACGTGCTTACGCATCATTCTCGTTGCATACAATATACATGTACATTTACTATAATTATATAGATCATAATATTATAATGAAAGTACTGCGAGTGCTGATGCCTCGGTTGAGGTGTTAAAGCTACATAACATAAAACTACTTTATAGCTAGCTAGCAATAGCTTATATATACACATTATAATTTATTATATCATGATGAACATATTAATTTTGCTGCATGCAAGCAGAATCCAGGATCTCAGGGAAACTCAAAGAGTGGGTAATGATTGACCATGATTGTTAGAATGCCAAAAGTCCAAGCATAGATAGTATGGCCACACCAAATTAATCTTATGTTTCACGGATTTTCCGGGTCATACTGATTTTCAAAAAAAAACCGATTAGTGGTCCAGGTCAGAGGTCAAAATGGCCACATGATCTATTAAAACGTAGTAATGTTTTGTTAAAGTGACTTTTTGTGGTTTATTGTGACTCTGTTTGTGGTTTTATAATGATACATTGTGTATTCATCGAATTTTGCTGCAATTTTTGGGAAATATTGGGCGAGTGCATAACTCCAATTTTTTGCCTGCCACCCTGGTCTGTTTTGGGGGTTCATTGCATGACACCATGTACCATTTAAAAGTATATTTTTGAAATCACCAAATTGTTGCCCATAGAACTCAAGCATGGCGACTGAAAGAGTCCCCGAACCATTGATTAAACAGAGGAGGGTGGTGAATAGCCATAACGTTGTATCGTTGATCGAATGTCTGAAACTCCAGGTGCCTGTTAGAAGCCAGAGTGTGGTCGCTTGGTGGGCTTCTCTGCGGGTAAGGAGAACATGCACGGTGTGCTACCAGTGACGGGGTGGGAGGAGGTGTGCTGTGGTTAACCCTTGCAATTGACCTTGTCTTATTGTAAAACCTATGACCTTTGTACTCGACCGTTTCATTGAGCAAAAAAAAAGTTTTTTATAGCGAAAAGTCAATACAATAATTATTAATAGCTGAATTGCAAGTTAAAATTGAGGGAGGGTACAAAAAAAGAGAAAGAGTTACACGTTGGTTACTCGAGTGTCAGATTGGGCAAGTGTGAAATGAGGGGGCGGTACGTAGCTTTTCGTCAGGTGACTTGGGGGCGGGGTCAACTCTGTGTGTGTGTGTGCATGGGTAATCAGTATACAACTAGAAAGTCATTATTAGGATGCAAAACAACTGATGGTTATGATGTCTAGAAAATTGTTTCATGTACGTAAGTCATTACAGGCCGGAAGAGAAATATAAAAGTTGTTCTGACATGACACTAGCCTAGTTGTCAGAATAAACAGCAAACAATATATAACTTGTACACAGTAACATCAACGATTAATAATTATACTAATACATGCACACACACCTCTCACTTGGATGTAACTGATCTCTGTCCCATCTCCTGATAACAATTTCACTCTGCACCTGACGGCTGCCGCCACTCCGCGAAGCTCCACAAAGAACGTTGTGTGTGGAGGGTAGGCGGGGGTGTGGCTGTAGGAGTCCTTGTCAGTCTCTTGAGTTAGAGCCAGCTGGTTGTACGTGAACTATGCATGGAGGGAAGATAGAGGGAAATATTCAACCAGTTGCTAATTCAGATCCATGTGATAGAGCTCCCTTATAGAGCTACAAAATGCACCATTTAGCCAAACTTGACAGTAAAAGATAGTTGCTGAAGACTGGTTAATATCGATGGATTTTAACTGGTCCCATATCTTTGATCTAACCACATAGACCTCCCTTAGAGCTACAAAACGCATTTTTACCCGAGGCGCGCATGGGCAGCCACGGGTATAGTAGTCCGTTGGTTTGTTTTTGAGTTTGGAAATGGTCATTCTAGACTAAAGTTATCCGCAGTTAAAGTTCTACAACCATCCACAGCACACACTTACCTCTCCACTGTCACATGGTGTCATCACCCACTCATCTGATTGGTTGGTTAGGCCAGCGTCCACACGAACACTGTCCCCTAATAGTGTGAAGTGCTTCTCCTCAAACTTGCTCTTGTTTTCAGTCGTTTGGTTAGTCACAGCCTAAAAGATAAAGAATTTAACAGACAGTTTAGACAAGTACGTACAGGGTTTACTTAATGAAATGTGTTTACTATTAAACTCACAGTGTACACAGTCTTCAACTTCATGCCAACATAAGAGGTCACATAGAGTCCGGAGACACTGGCCGTCGGTTCCAACACGGGATAGCTGATATACAGAGAGCATCGTAGCGGCAAATGTGGTTCTAAACTAAAGTCCCTATCGTTAACGGCCACTGCATACAGAGATGGGTGGACTAGACTGGTTCTGAATTTAACACGATACGGATCAACTTCGAAAGAATCCATTTCTAGCTCCGTAAGCGTTCTATCGCTAGGCGACCAGACATCACGTAAGTTTGGATTAACTGTGGTTGTTGATAATATACGCAATCGTTTCTTGTCCTCGTCTTTGGTGTAAGCTACGGCATGTGGTAGGGTCAGTTCAACTTGACAAGGTTGCGGTGTTTTGCAGCTGATGAAGTAGACTGGACTGACAATTGTGTAGCCGGGAGGGAATTCGAAGGGCTGGTTCAAGTGCATGGCCGCACACACACACAGGTCGATTGAGGGGGGTTGGGCTGGAGGGGTTGGATCAAGTTTGGACGGGTTAGGGGGCAGAGTTTGAAGGGGCCAGTGTTCCGGGAATATTCTGATTTTGATGTCGTGGGATCCACTGAAGAATCGTGGGTTCTCGTGAGAGATGGTTGTCTTGTGGACCGGAGAAACGAATAGAATATCAGGAGGCGGTTCGTAGGCAGCTGTGTGTGTGTGTGACGTGGGCGGGTGTGTGCGGGAAGATATTATATTAAATACGTACATTACATAAAAATGAATTATTGTCTTTAAGGCATGACTGACTAACTTCATGTGAAAGTTCAAGCTAAGGGGCCAAGCCACTTATATACACTATGCATGCATGTACAGCAAATTCCTAAACTAAGAAGACTAGCTGGCGTATGCATGACCTGCGTCACTAGTAAGAGCTGCAACAACATCACTGCATGTATTGTACTTATACGTACAGACAGACAATGATATTATAAGCAAGCACACCATTATTATTATAGCTAGGCTTTCATAATACTTGATGATGATGAGTGCACTGAGCACTATAGTAACTTACTGCTGTTATAGAGGAGTTGTTGAGTTATGTCCCAGCTTTTGCTCATCTTATGCTTGAAGGAACTCCTTACCTGAAAGATTATAATCAAGTATTACAGTTATACTTCCAGGGATGTACACACACTGACTGGTCCATGTACTCCACATGCCACTTGGGGTCTGTATCATAGCAACTGGGCCGGGTCTAACTACCATAAACTTCGCATTCCTCATAAAATAGATCTAAATCACAGGAGATTGGGGAGTTGTTTCCCGTAATATCAGGTTTAGAATAATTATATGATTGCGTTTCTAACTATACTGCACATGGGAATATAGAATATGCTCCCTATTTGCGGTTTTTTTGATCGCAAAGTATGCAAAAATTCGTATTTTGCAATCGAAGTAACGTCGCATTCAAAACCTGATATACGATATTTATTATACAATTCTACTCCAGCCAGACGACTTACCTGTAGAGCGGTTGTCTTGGTTACGTACATGCTTGCATCATCAACAGATGTGAGTGACAATCCCTTGCTCATCAGAGAACCTCTTCTGATAATGGAGAGATTTCGTGGTCTTTGTGCACCAGTGATGGAGGGTTGCCTCTGCTGTGAGGGGGGGGGGGGAAACATCATAAGCATAGTTATGTTTCTCGGATATGCCCTAGGAGACGTAGTTTACTATAAATTACATGTATGTCACGGCTACTCACTGTGTGTGGCTCGGGTACTAAACAACAGCTACTGGAGCTACTCAAGGACACAGACATCATCAACCAAAAAATCAAGGTCAGAAAAAATTCCATCTCAAGACAATGCAATTTAAAAGTTGCTATGTTTTTTCTTCCTAGGGTACCACACCTATAAATTAATTATAGACAACTTTGTGTGTTGATTTAGGATTGAAAATAGCCACAACTTCATAAAAAACAGACTAGCTAATGAGACGCTTGGTTGATTAAACAAGTATGCCCACTCACTAGCAGTGGAGGTGTGTGTGTGTGTGTGTGTGGGTGTGCGCCCACTCACTAGCAGTGGAGGTGTGTGTGTGTGTGCGCGCCCACTCACTAGCAGTGGAGGTGTGTGTGTGTGTGTGTGCGCGCCCACTCACTAGCAGTGGAGGTGTGTGTGTGTGTGTGCGCCCACTCACTAGCAGTGGAGGTGTGTGTGTGTGTGTGCGCCCACTCACTAGCAGTGGAGGTGTGTGTGTATGTGTGCGCCCACTCACTAGCAGTGGAGGTGTGTGTGTGTGTGTGCGCCCAATCACTAGCAGTGGAGGTGTGTGTATGTGTGCGCCCACTCACTAGCAGTTGAGGTGTGTGTATGTGCACCTACTCACTAGCAGTGGAGGTGGGTGGGTGTGTGTGTGTGTGTGTGTGTGTGTGTGTGCGTGTGTACAGTATTGAATGACCATCACCTTCCTCCATACACATAGCTTGAGATGGACTATCAGAGATACCCTGTGCTGCTCATGGACACCTCCTCAACTATGTCTGACAAGGAGGAACAACCTGAGGTGGGTCCTCTATAAATAGCCGCCCTCAAATATGAGACATTTTAACAGCTGGAGCCTTTTAGCGACTTACATCATTTTAATAGCTAGTCTTTCAGCCCTCGAAATGTCATGCAGTAAATTATTTAACATTGCTCCTAATTTTCACTGTTTGCATAATTCTAGCACTATACATGTATACATGAGAGTGTCCTCTGTATGAAAACAGTTTGAGCTGAATAAAATTTTATAAAATGTCTGACTAGAGCACTAGTGCAAACCCTCGGCTGGTGACATGATTATAGAAGAGTGATATAATGCAGTGCATCTAGTGATGTATGACTGAGCTGTCTAGCACAGCAACTCAGGAGCAATAAAACTAAACCAGACTGGAGGCATGCTGAAACATTTGAGAACAAGTAGTGGTACTGTAGATATATGCACTGTGGATTAGGATCACAGCAAAGTCTTTGCTGTGCCAAAGAAGCCTGGAGTCTCAGAGAAGTATGGTTCCAGGTTCTGCATGGAGTAGGATCCCAGAGTCAGCTAACATGGCTAAACAGCAGGAGCTATTATTCTAGCTTTCTACTTTAGTGACCCTGTTCCATTGTTCTTGGTACAAGATCACTTCAGTTATAAATAACGCATGTATGTACTGTGCCAAGTTCTGTTTAAGCTATATTTTGCTCGCTTTTATTAGACAACGAAGCTTTAACACCGAAAGCTGCCACTCTTAAAATAAGTACTGACTTGTTGTGTGGAGGCTATCCATGCTGTAAACGCAGTGCTAGAGCATCCAGGTAAGCAGACACAGACACAAGCTTCATAGCTTTTGCTCGTTTTTATTTGACAACAAAGGTCTAACATCAAAATCTATCGTCATTGTTAAAACTAATAACTTATTGTGTGAAGGCTATCCATGCTGTAAGCAGTGCTGTGGCAGCCAGGTAAGCTAGCTAGTAGATTCACAAATTACAGACAAACAAACCAAAGTACTATATACTACACCCGTGGCCGCCCACACGCCTCGGGTAATAGTTTATGTGGTACGTAATTCTAACCCGCCTACTCCACACCCTCACAGCCGGTGGTGGTGTAGACGTCTGATGATTACGATGGAATAGAGAGGATGATGGTGGATAAACTGCTGACTCAGCAACAATGCGACCAACTCATTCAACTAGCATCAGTGAGTGGCAACAGTGTATCTATAGTATCCATGGTTACATACGCACACACATGTATTATAATTATGCCTTGGTGCGCATGCGCAAGCGAGGTATACGGTTGTGTGTGTGTCTGTGTCTGTGTGTGTCTGTGGACTACTTGTGTGTGTCTGTGTGTAGACTACTACAGCTGCTGAAGGAAGTGCAAGTAAGAGTTTCTATAGGCTTCTAGTCATGTTTTCTTGGATTTTAATTCGTCAATTTGCAAAATAATGCTTCGTTCTCGAGTTATGCCTAGTTTTACTTACTTCGAATGCCATTGCAGCCTTTTCAGAAGAGCACGTAGCCAAATTAAATTGTTCACCGAGTGTTGGCTACTCTACTTAGTAGTTAGCTCTGCACTAGAACGCTAGCTATTGGTAGCTGCAAGAGTGAGAAAAGAGCTGCAAGGCTCTGCTGATGGCAGCCATTAATTTAGACTTGAACTTTTGGCATCGATCGTTTTTAACAACAATCATGGTCGATCATTACCCACTCGTTGAGTTTGCATGCAGCAAAATTAATTAATGCAAAAATGTTCATCATTAATATTTTGTATAAAGCTATTAGTAGCTTTATGTTATGTAGCTTTGGCATCTCCACCGAGGCATCAGCACCCACGGTGCTTTCAGTTACACCACACACACACACACATACACACACAGTACGGCAAGGAGGGTGATGGATACGAAAGAAAATCTCCGCATACAGAGAACGAGAAATTTGAAGGCCTTCACCTTCTGGAGGCAGCAAAGGTCAGAGGTCACTACCATTTTGTACATTACATCATGTACTGTGCTGTGCTTACTCATTATTAAGCGGGGCCGGGGGGGGTTGTAGTTGAACATCTTTCAACAGCCATAACTTTAGTATCGTTGATCCAATGTCAAAATTTTCTGAAAGCTTAGAAAGAGACCTTTTAAATGGTGTGTTTAAATCCAACATTTTGTTGGGACCATAATTTGTCATTTTTCGGCCTTGGACCATGGTACGGCCAAATTATTATCAAATAATTTTATCTCTCAAATATAAACTTTGATGACACCATTTGAAAGGTTTCTTTCTAAGCTTTTGGAAAATCATGGATTCAATTTATGACAGCTGAAAGAGTCCCCAAACCATTGAAACATTTTTCAACAGCCATAACTTTGTCCCATGCAATTCAACAATAATTATAAGCTCAGAGAGAAGTGATGTGTTTTAATTTGGCTGGGCCATAATTTCGGCTACCCTTCCCTTGTTCCCATGTGGGTGTATATATAGTTGTATATATGCAAGCCACACCCCCTTATATAAGCCCCACCCACTTACAGAGATCATCGTACGGTGAGATAGAGCCGTCCCTCTCCTGGCTGTATGTCAATGCTAGTAGGTGGAGCAAAGACATGGTTGCCAAAGTGTTTAAGTTGGAGTCACCTCTCTACTTCTCTTATACATATCTCGTGTGTCGTACATCAAAGGAAGGTGTGTGTGGGGGTGGGCTATACTTTGAACCTTGGAGTGTCCTTTGAACTTTGGATTAAATGCGTGCCAAAAGAAATTTTTGTTTGTTTCTATGTTTATAATTATTATGAGGTTATGATACGTGATGAATTTATTGATCGCCTCTGTTGTGTTGTTAATCACCTGTTTCCATGGCGACCCGCTAGGTAAGCAGGAAAGTCATCGTGATCTAAGTCACCCCGTCCACTCTGACAACTGTATCCTTGACGACCTAACGGGAGAATGTAACAAAGTGGCCCCTGCCTACACTTGGAGGGATTACAGGTATAATTATACTTATAATTATGCGAGCATAAAATAATTATTGCGTTTTGGCCAATTATAAAGGCTACGAAAATGTTGTGCAATTTATTAATTTATTTCCTCTATTAAACAACACCGCGATGGTAATGCAGATTTGTACAGGCCGAGAATAATGGCTATATGCAATACAGATGCGACACTCGTATTAGTTGTATCACGAATACATTTTTAGCACTACGGTAACTGCTAACACTAACCTGTTCTGATAGCTATCTATAACTTTGCTGCTAAAATGTGCATTTATTAGCTCTTTGATAGAGCTATTGTGTTTGCATTTGTGCCCAAATCTTCCATTTTGAAGAAAGCATATGGTGTTATTTGACCAGTCCCTCTGTGTCCCTTTGTGTAGTGCCTTGTTGTATTTGAATGGAGTGGAAGATTTTGAAGGAGGAGAATTCTTTTACGCTCACTCTACCAAAGACCTCAGCCCAGATGTGAGTTACTAGAACTATATAGCATGTGTGTGTGGGTGGGTGCGTGTGGGTATGAGTGTGTGTGTGTGTGCTTGGGTGTGTGTGTGTGTGGGTGTGTGTGGGTGGGTGGGTGCGTGTGGGTATGAGTGTGTGTGTGTGTGCGAGTGTGTCATGATTATCAGAGTACATTCTAATATAAGCACGTATAGTACATGTGCAATGTGTGCTTAGCTTCTACTACGTCCTGTGCAACTATTACGTATAATACATAACAACAGCTGCTTCTACTTCATACAATAAACACATGCACATAATTATTTGTACTCTACATGTATACCTAAATCAACGCCCCCCCCCCCTCTCCCCACACACACACTCTAGGTACTCGTTAAGCCCGAGTGTGGTCGTTTGGTGGGCTTCTCTGCTGGTAAGGAGAACATGCACGGTGTGCTACCAGTGACGGGTGGGAGGAGGTGTGCTGTGGCGCTGTGGTTCACCCTTGACCCCCAGCACAGCGAGGTAGCCTTCGATCAGGCAGAGGATCTACTCATCTCACTATAAACTTATCACCCTAATAAAAGTAAAAATAATGAATGTGTGTGTGCGGTGTGGCTTATGCAATCAATCAAACTGTTATAATTTCAATAATTATATTACATGCACGTTGTCTACATTTAAAAAATGTTAAGGCGAAAAGAAAATTAGCTAAATTGAGGAAGGTAAAAAAAAGAGATACATGGTAGTTTTGTTAGACTGCAAGCGCAACCTGGGTGGTGAGATAAATATTGCATGGGCTGGGGCTGGCCAGTGTATGGGGTGGGTGGGTGTACATGTTGTAATCAGTACTAAGAATATTAGGCATGCATATACAGTAATAATTAGGTTTTGGTTTACACGAAGCAGCAAACAAACGCTTGAAAGCACCGCAGGTGCTGATGCCTCAGTGGATTCAAAGCTACATAACATAAAGCTACTAGCTATTAGCAATAGCTTTATCATGATGAACATTTTTGCATTATTTAGCATACAGGCAGAATCCAAAATCACAAAGAGTAGGTAATGATCCACAATGATTACTGCCGTGTGCGTGAGTGTGGGCATGTTCTGAGCTACTGCGCATGTGCAACTCAATAAACAACTTTTTCTACAGGGATTTGAGGAGTTCTGCAACTGTAATGTCAGCAGAAGTACCAGTCACGTGACAGTTACGTAATTCTGGCTCATTCCAAACCAATTTTTCTCTAATAAAGCATTTAGGCCTTATCGACCTAGCTAGCTAGCTAAAGCTATCCTTGAGCATTTCCAATCTTTTTGTGAGCTACTACTATTAGTAGTATTAGTCTGTCACACAGCCTGTGTCACAGAACTGTGTATCCAGCTGGAGCAAGCCTAAGACAGTAAGAGAGATTTTATGAGACTTAGTGTCACTAGTCTTAGTAAAGTCACTAGTAGTGATACACTTTTCAACAGCTTACGGGGGCAGGCTGGGGCAAGTAGTAGCTCACAAAAGGATTAGAATCTCAAGGATAGCTTCAGCATGGCAAAGCCTTTGCCAAAGCTTATGTAAGTCGATGTTTTCCCAGTTTAACAAAATAAATAAGCTCAATTGGAGAAAAATTGGATTGGAATAAGCCAAAATTTAATCTTGTTACGTAACGGTTCACGTGACAGGTACTTCCGCTCTCGACATCACAGTTGCAAGAATTCCTCAAATCCCTGTACCACCGCATACTGTACCTCCCCCAGTATGCCGCTCAATGAATATCATTAAACAACTTTTTCTACGCCCCTAGGAAACCACCAGTACTGTACCTCCTCCCTTCAGTATGGCGCGTGAATGCAGTCCAATAGAATCCTGCAATCTGATTGGTCTATTAGTAGCCACGATTAGGTAAAGATCTTTGCACAAAGGAAAGTCCCAGAAAAATCCTTTGCCCTATAAACAGCTTTGCTGATCTATGATCTTAGCTAATCGCTTAGCAAAAGCAGGGCGAATTTAAGTTATGGCTGCTCTAGTGGTTTTTAACCGGGATGAAGATAGCAATGAAGAGATTGATATTACTAAATCTAATAGCATTGATACTCTTAAAGTTCTTGTTGAAGAAACACTCAACAAAGGCAGCATCTCTCATCTGCAGATATGGAGTGAAAGGTTTAATAAATACAAAAAGCTGACAAGATTCGAGGAGGTACAAGATGGATGCCAGATAAATGCAGTGCCAACGGTGAGTGTGAATTATACTATATATAGTAATAGATCTACCAGGGTTTTGTAAAACTACATGCAGATGCTTAGTTATCGTACATGTATAGATACTATAGACTTTGATATAAACTGCTTTGCAAGAGTAGTATATATATTGTAGCAAGATAATTATACATCCCCTTAATTTTGAAAGTCCCAGCCAGATTGTATAAATACCGTGTATGCATGTCCGACTGTATTTACTCTGCATCTAAAGCACCGTGGGTGCTGATGCCTCAGTGGATGTGTTAAAGCTACCTAACATAAAGCTATATATATACTATGTAGCTATTGCTAATACATAAATAAGAGAAGGAGCGGCTGACTACGTGGATCACGTTTCATAAGTGGTTATGACCGCATTTCAATATATGCAGAGCCACGAATCCCTATATACGTGTTATATGCAATACAGGGCTGCGGTTTGCAAGCACTTATAGTTACTTCCATACAAGGAAGTGCAATTTCACTGGCAATTACGAAACGTGATCCCCGAGTACACGTTGAAGTCAGCTGCTCTTGTTTATGAGCTCCTGCTATAATACACACAATGACATAATTATCATGACAAAGGGAAATGATCGACTAGCCATGCATGATTGTATATGTTCTAAAAGGATGCCAAAAGTCCGAAGTCTGAAATATTATTTAATGGTTGCATGCATCAATTTAGTCTTGCAGCTCTCTTCTCACTCTTTTAGCTACCAATAGCTATAGCGTTCTAGTGCAGAGCTAACTACTAAAACACTCCATGGACAAGTTTTGCTACGCACTCTTCTGAAAAGGTTGCAATGGCCTTCCCATGAGCAAACCTATAGCTATAACTCGAATATTTTGGCTAATTGCAATCCAAAAAAACATGACTATAAAAGCTCTTACTTGCACTTCATTGATACACACACAGACATACAAACACACTACCGTACACCTCGCGCGCATGCATGCGTACACCGAGGTATATTAATGGCATTCTAATTTGTTTTATGCTCTATAAATAGTTTAAGATTGGTCACGTCAGTGATTATGATGGGTATGTGCACTCCCGGCTGTGCCAATGCATCGATCTCTGAGAGGCTAAAAGAAGCATACCCATGCAGCTCCCTTATATCCTTACCTCCAAACCACCATAATTTATGTAGTTACTGCATGTATACTGCATGTATTTAATTGCAGAGGACACAAGACCAGCCAACTCCAGTTTCCCCTGGTATGACTGAAGAGCCCCTGGTTTCACCAACTTTGGTTAGCAAGTATATTTGATAGGAAATGCCCATGCATATACTTTACTTGATACGTATTTACAGACATACTGCACGGAATCGTTGATTGCAGACGAAGCTGCAGCCTCGAGTGATGCTAACCAGGCAGGAGCTGGTGCCTACGCTCAAAATTCCAACATCTGGACTGAGAAGGACGTCCTGAATGTCCACTTTCTCAATCCCGAAATTCTTGATCAGGAAAACTGGAAGTGTGAGTATGGTGTACTCAACACCACTAATATCCTTAGTTGGGCTGCCGCTTGGAATACCAAGAAGTGTCCCAATATTCCAATCTTTAAGAAGACGGGTAGGCCAGAATCAGCTGACATCAGAGTCAAGTTTGAAGAAGGTACTAACTATTTTAAGATTCTGAATCCAAGCAGTGTTTGGCCGCACAGGTGATAGATCTCATTCCGAGGTTGGTAGCCAAGCGACGAAAGTTGTAGATAAGTCTAAGCCCACAATGGTCCTTTCACTAAATGGTAAAGTACCCAACGAGCAGAAATTTCTTGTCATGCATGAGTTTGGCCATGCTCTTGGTCTGTTCCACGAGCACCAGCGTTCTGACTTCTGGAAGGTAGCGAACAGCTTGTTGGATGTGGAAAAAATGAAAAAGGATTCTCGAATGAAGAACGTGAATTTTGGCATAGATATTTTGCAAATGGAGTCAGAAGGTCCCACAACAATATCGCCATACGATCCAGACAGCATCATGCACTACTGGTAAATTGTAACAATTCCAGAGTGATAGCGAAATCTTTGAGAGGTTTAATTTCCGCTCTTTTCGTTTCGTGGGTTAGCACCTACACGAATATGCACGAAATCTGCTAATAACGTGCAAAGATTAATGGCGTGGCTTTCAATATAAGCAGTTAAACTCACAAAATTTATTCACCAAAATGCTGTTAGAGGCTATTCCACGAAATTTCAGTGCCTCAAAAATTTCGCACTATATACGGCTATATATATAATTATTACTGTTGTGTGCTATGTCTATAGGTTTGATGTGAACTGGCTTAAAAAGAAGGACCACAAGACTCTATTAAAATTTGAGGCTGATAGATGTCTCAGTGAAGAAGCAAAGACAGTTTTGAGAGGGATTCACAAGAGACATCGGAGTTGTGCTGATGGGCCTTCAGAGAAAGATCTTGATTTTCTACAAAAGATTTACGGTGTGTCCATTCACTTATATATATTCATGCATTACATTTTGTGATTTTAGGAGGAGAGTCACCAGCCTCTCCGACCCCAAACAACAGTAAGTACTATATATATACAGTAGTAAAAGCTTTACCTAAAGGCTATATATATAATTTATATCTGTCTATATATCTTTTACACTCTCACTTGGATCAGGCTCAGTCCCACAGCGAGCTGTACCTTCCTACGGGCAAAGTGAGTGGATTCAATTAATTATAGTGCACAGGAATAACGTTATGTTTACCATCAAAACATATTCAGTCTTGGTAAAGATTGTTCTAGTCCCTAATTCTTGGGAACTGCATGCATGAGCCTATACAACTAATTTATGGTTTGCACAACATGTACTTATACATTCGTCCAGAGCAAGGGCATCATAGTAAAACCACAAATACCCTTTTTAGGTATAGTTATAGCTATGATAATGAAAGCACCGCAGGTGCTGATGCCTCGGTGGAGATGCCAAAGCTACATAACATAAAGCTGCTACTAATAGCTTTTATGCACATGATAAAAACAATTTAATTTTGCTGCTGGCAAAAACTCAGAGAGTGGGTAATGATCGACCATGATTGTTGTTAAAACGATCGATGCCAAAAGTTCAAGTCTAAAATTAATGGCTGCCATCAGCAGAGCCTTGCAGCTCTCTTCTCACTCTTGCAGCTACCAATAGCTAGCGTTCTAGTGCAGAGCTAACTACTAAGTAGATTAGCAACACTCGGTAAACAAGTTTGGCTACATGCTCTTCTAAAAAGGCTGCAATGGCATTCCAAGTAAGCAAAACTAGGCATAACTCGAGAATGAAGCATTATTCACGAATTAAAATCCAAGTAAACATGACTAGAAGCCTATAGAAACTCATCCTTGAGCAGCTGTAGCAGTCTACACAGACACACACACACACACACAAACACACTACCGTATACCTCGCTTGCGCCGTGCGCACCGAGGCATAATTATGCTACTGTTCCTGCATTGGAGGCTGACTTCTTTCATAAAAAGACATTGCACCCTGAGTCTGCATGTATACAGCTATTTAAGTTTATCATCTATCCTCACTTACATGGGTATAGATCTAATATCGTATAGCTGGTAATTTTCGTGGGGCAAAATATTCGTGGTTTTCGTGGTTGGAGGTCTGATCACGAATATTTTACCCACGAATGAAGCGGCCTTGCCTACCTTTACCTACAATCCAAGCACGGCAACCACGAAAATATTATCCACGAAATGTCTCAATATTGCTGAACCACGAATATTTTGTCCCCCGAAAATTACCTGCTATACGGTAGTATAGGAAGCTTGCAACAATGACATCAAACTTACACTTAATAAAGTACATGTACATATAATTATATACAAGCCTGTATTCATTTTTACAGTCCAACTCTCCCCCTCTGAAAAGCCGTACCTCAACGCTCTGTATGACGCTGCGTACAGGGGAAGGGGAAAGTGGTCAAACATTGGTAATAATCTGGGTTTGTCTGGGGACGATTTGAGTGCCATTAGGACAAACAATCCTTTGGATGTTGGAGAGTGTTTCCGTGCAATGCTGCTGAAGTGGTTTCAAAGCGGTTCTAACTGCTACCTTGAAACTTTCCTGAGTGCTCTCGAATCAAAGGCTGTGGGTCTAGACAACCTGTGCTCAGACGTTGAGGGCGCCATCTTAAAAATTGCCAATGGACCACAAGGTATGCAAATGTATATAGAGTAGAGGCATGTGTGCATGGTATAATTATATCCTAATTGCAGTTGCCAAGAGAGCACGAAGGTGATGTCATACCCCCCCTGAGCAGAACTGATACTTGTTGCTATATATAGCATAGTAGAATAATAACAGTAGATTATTACTTACCTTGATAATTATAGTAGAGACTATAATCATCTATATAGTTTGATAACTTACGGAGTGAAGTGAGTCGCTTTATAATAATAGTGCACTATAGCCTCAAATCCAGGCCGAATAAAATACATATTTTAATCCGCCTGGATTCGAGGCTAATGTCCACAGAAATACTATGTTATCATCACACTCACTTAATTAATGCTTATAGGAACTGCATGTTCCTATTATTATCTTAAACTAATTTATGTGGGTGCATATGTAATGTTTGTGGGTGTTGGTCTACATCCAGAGGAGGTGGTCCGACATGTGTGCACGATTGAATCACTACAAATTCAGTGCATTGATGTTATTGCGGTCACATAACGTTCAGGCCAAATACACTAGCACTTGTATAGGTATAGCGTATAATTTTTCAACCACTGTTTTATCAAGCAGTACAGAGGAAGTTGAAACATAAAAACAAGCGATGATCATGTGCATTATGTATCTATGTGTTATGGTGTGACCGTCCCTAGCTTTACTGTACATGCCGCTGGTAATTTTTTCGCGAGGTAAAAAATTTAACAGCGGTCATTTTCGTGGGAAATTTTTACAACAAAAACCTAGGTATGGTTTACCGGAACGTATCATACATTCCGGTAAACCACGCCTAGGTTTTCGTGGGTTGAATTTTCGTCAAGGCCATGCAGTTTGCTCACGAAAATAACGAATTTTTTACACCGCTATAATTATACGGAAATTATTACATTTAATATTCATGCTTGGTTACAGGATAGTTATGACGGTTGCCAACAGTTACACACCCACACAGGTAAATAGGACAGGGCGATGGATACGAAAGAAAATCTTCTGTAGAAATTTAAAGGCCTTAATTTGGTATACCCTTAATTCACCTTCTGGAGGCGGCCAAGGTCAGATATCAATGCCACTTTGTGGTTACCCACTTTGTACATTACATCACTTTGTTGGCCAAACTATTACATGCACTGTACGTGCTTACGCATCATTCTCGTTGCATACAATATACATGTACATTTACTATAATTATATAGATCATAATTATTATTATAATGAAAGCACCACGGGTGCTGATGCCTCGGTGGAGGTGTTAAAGCTACATAACATAAAGCTACTATAGTCTAGCTAATGCTATTAGAGCAATAGCTTATATACACATTATAATTTATTATATCATGATGAACATATTAATTTTGCTGCATGCAAGCAGAATCCAGGATCTCAGGGAAACTCAAAGAGTGGGTAATGATCGACCATGATTGTTAGAATGCCAAAAGTCCAAGCATAGATAGTATGGCCACACTAAATTAATCTTATGTTTCACGGATTTTCCGGGTCATACTGATTTTTAAAAAAAACACCGATTAGTGGTCCAGGTCAGAGGTCAGAATGGCCACATGATCTATCAAAACGTAGTAATGTTTTGTTAAAGTGACTTTTTGTGGTTTGTTGTGACTCTGTTTATGGTTTTATAATGATACATCATAGATAGTAAAGGAAAGGGATTGGAAACGCATTACGTAATATGTCACCATCCTACTTACAGATTGTAGCCTCGATTACAGGCCCTCCATTGCGGCGTAAATCGAAGCCACATGGTATAATTATGAGAAGTATCTCAAACTGGAGCCCTAAGCATGTCTAAGCTCATACTGTGGACAGTGTAGTTAAGGGATAAGGGCTTCATGATGGCATCCATATCAGTAAAAAAAGCTAGATCTATTTTAGTTACATAATTATAAACACGACAGCAATGTATTTATTATCTTACTAAACTCCCTTTGTGAGTCTTGACACTAATCATAAGTGTAATACTGTACTCTAAGGGATGTCAATAAATTATATTATATAATGTTTAAAGTAAGTGGTTGCAAAACTACAGTGTATACACACAAGCAAAAATAAACATGTATATAATTATGTATACTTAATGATGAGGTGACAGGTGAGGTTACTAAATGTCTTATGGATGACATTGTTGAATTCATGTCTTCCTAGATGCTTTTGTTTTGTTGAGAGAGAGTGGGATCTGGTTAACGGTTGAGGAGGACTTGCACCTTTTCTTACAAGCTTTTTGCTTCACATCCTAAAAAAAGACAATTAATTAATCACTTTAAAAAACATGATATAAAAGTTGCTGTAAATCACGAATAGATGCCCTGATCACTCCAAAATCAGTTGCATACTACATTCTAGCATGAGTACTACAATAATATAAAACAATACAGCTAATCTGCAAAAGTCTATTTGAGAAATAGCTTCCACAAAATTGTCACTATAGTACAACATTTTTTACTTAAAGCAGATTGTAACTCACTAATCCATGCAATATGAGGCTTATGCTACATAATTATCATACTATAGCTCTATTATGTAAGAACAAGATTCTCTCATGTAACCAATCCATAATACCTTACATTGAGCAATAGAGCTTCTGTAAACTCACCCTAACTTTCAAGGTTTAAAAACACTTTTTGGGGTGCAATACACCATCCAAACTTTATGGGACCACTACCATTGGAAAGCTTATGTTTTATGTACCCAAACAGCTTACTTGATTGGCTTGAACGCTGAAAGAATGATCTTGAAGTCCAAAAATATAGCTCAAAAAACAACAAAATGACCTTTTGACTAACAATGAATAACATTAAAAATCGTAAGTAGGATGGTGACACGCAAGCTCTGTTGAAAACATTGGTGCACGTGATGCGTTTCCAATCCCTTTCCTTTACTATCTATGGATACATTGTGTATTCATCGAATTTTGCTGCAATTTTTTGGAAATTTGGCAAGTGCATAACTCCAATTTTTTGCCAGCCACCCTGGTCTGTTTTGGGGGTTCATTGCATGACACCATGTACCATGGCCATTTAAAAGTAGCTATATTTTTGAAATCACAAAATTGTTGCCCATAGAACTCAAGCATGGCGACTGAAAGAGTCCCCGAACCATTGATTAAACAGAGGAGGGTGGTGAATAGCCATAACATTGTATCGTTGATCGAATGTCTGAAACTCCAGGTGCCTGTTACTGAAGCCAGAGTGTGGTCGCTTGGTGGGCTTCTCTGCGGGTAAGGAGAATATGCACAGTGTACTACCTGTGACAGGTGGGAGGAAGTGTGCTGTGGTTCACCCTTGACCCCCAGCAGAGCGAGGCTGCATTCGATCAGGCAGAGGATCTTCTAATCTCACTATAGAAACTAATCACGTCACCATAATTATAATTAATTAATCATTCCACTGTCTGTTACAATTATTCTGTTTTAATTATTTTCCAATTGAATTCTATATTATTAACATTCACGTCGTCTTATTGTAACTATAACCTTTGTATTTTGCACTTTGTACTTGACTGTTTTAATTGAGCAAAAAAAGTTGTTAGAGCGAAAAATCAATTTATATTGTACAATAGCGAATTAAAATTGCAAAATTGAGGGAGGGTAAAAAAAAAGAGAAAGAGTTTTACACGTTGGTTACTAGAGTGTCCGGGTCGTCAGGTTGGGCCAGTGTGAAATGAGGGGGCGGTACAGAGCTTTTTGACAGGTGACTTGGGGGCGGGGTCAATTCTGCGTGGGTGGGTGGGTAATCAGCATACAACTAGAAAGTCATTATTAAGATGCATAACAACTAATGATGGTTATGATGTCTAGAAAATTCTTTCATGTACATAAGTCATTACAGGCCGGAAGAGAAATATAAAAGTTGTTCTGACATGACACTAGCCTAGTTGTCAGAATAAACAGCAAACAAAATTTAATGCTTTAATATATAACTTGTACACAGCAACATCAACGATAATAGTTATACTAATATACACGTACCTCTGCATGGAGAGAAGGGGATCACTTGGATGTAACTGATCTCTGTCCCATCTCCTGATAACAACTTCACTCTGCACCTGACGGCTGCCGCCACTCCGCGAGGCTCCACAAAGAACGTTGTGTGTGGAGGGTAGGCGGGTGTGTGGCTGTAGGAGTCTTTGTCAGTCTCTTGAGTTAGAGCCAGCTGGTTGTACGTGAACTATGCATGGAGGGAAGATAGAGGGAAATAGTCAACAAGTCACTAGCTCAGATCTAAATATATCCGATGATAGACCTCCCTTAGAGCTACAAAATGCATATTTTAGTTAATTTGGAAACTGGTTTATACAGCCAAAGATGTTGCCGAAACACACAAAGACTTATATCAATGGATTTTAGCTGCATGGTCTTTGATTTAACCACACCAACTGATGACCTAAATGTATAGCTCCTTATGAGCTACAAAATGCATTTTTTAGTTTGGAAATCGGTCCTTCTAGACTAAAGTTATCTGCAGTTAAAGTTCTACAACCATCCACAGCACACACTTACCTCTCCACTGTCACGTGATGTCATCACCCACTCATCTGATTGGTTGGTTAGGCCAGCATCCACACGAACACTGTCCCCTGATAGTGTGAAGTGTTTCTCCTCAAACTTGCTCTTGTTTTCAGTCGTTTGGTTAGTCACAGCCTGAAAGATAAAGTAATTTAACAGACAGTTTATAGACAAGTACGTACAGGGTTCACTTAACTGAACTGTTTACTATTAAACTCACTGTGTACACGGTCTTCAACTTCATGCCAACATACGAGGTCACGTAGAGTCCGGAGACACTAGCCGTCGGTTCCAACACGGGATAGCTGATATACAGAGAGCATCGTAGCGGCAAATGTGGCTCTAAACTAAAGTCCCTTTCGTTAACGGCCACTGCATACAGAGATGGGTGGACCAGACTGGTTCTGAATTTAACACGATACGTATCAACTTCGAAAGAATCTGTTTGTAGCTCCGTAAGCATTCTATCGCTAGGCGACCAGGCGTCACGTAAATTCGGATTAACTGTGGTTGTTGATAATATACGCAATCGTTTCTTGTCCTCGTCTTTGGTGTAAGCTACGACATGTGGTAGGGTCAGTTCAACTTGACAAGGTCGCGGTGTTTTGCAGCTTATGAAGTAGACTGGACTGACAATTGTGTAGCCGGGGGGGAAGGGCTGGTTCAAGTGCATGGCCGCACACACGCACAGGTCGATTGAGGGGGGTTGGGCTGGAGGGGTCGGATCAAGTTTGGACGGGTCAGGGGGTAGGGTTTGAGGGGGCCAGTGTTCCGGAGATATTCTGATTTTGATGTCATGGGCTCCACTGAAGAATCGTGGGTTCTCCTGAGAGATGGTTGTCTTGTGGACCGGAGGAACGAATAGAATATCAGGAGGTGGTTCGTAGGCAGCTATATGTGTGTGCGTGTGGGCGGGTGTGGGCGGGAAGATAATAAAATTAAATACGTACATTACGAATTATTGTGTTCTTTAAGGCATGACTAACTTCACGTATTAATGAGTTCAAACTAAGGGGCCAGGCCACTTACACTGTGCATGCATGTACAGCAAATTCTTTAAATTCCAAAACTAGCTAGAGTATATGCATGACCTGCGTCACTAGTAAGAGCTGCAACAACATCACTGCATGTATATACAAGGCCATTACTTACAACATATAGACAGACAATGATATTATGAGCAAGCACACCATTATTATTATAGCTTTAGGCTTTCATAATACTTGATGATGATGAGTGCACTGAGCACTATAGTAACTTACTGCTGTTATAGAGGAGTTGTTGAGTGATGTCCCAGCTTTTGCTCTTCTTATGCTTGAAGGAGCTCGAAACCTGAAAGATTATGATCAAGTATTACAGTTATACTTCCAGCGATATACACACACTGACTGGTCGGTGGTGGTGGTTGGTACTAACCACCTCTTGGGCTAGCCAGTTTACTACGTAAATAACTATTTGTTACATTGAGGACTGAAAACAGCCACCACTTTGAAAATGCTGGGCACAAACATCACTGCACTCGATCTAAAAATTACTAGAAATTGGGAATTTCTTTCCATATATCAGGTTTAGAATAATGATATGATTGCGTTTCTAACTATACTGCACATGGGAATATAGAATATGCTCCCTATTTGCATTTCAGTCGATCGTAAAGTATGCAAAAATTCAATCAAAGTAACGTCGCATTCAAAACCTGATATCCAAATTGATTATACAGTTCTACTCCAGCCAGACGACTTACCTGTAGAGCGGTTGTCTTGGTTACGTACATGCTTGCATCATCAACAGATGTGAGGGACGATCCCTTGCTCATCAGAGAAGCTCTTCTGATAATGGAGAGATTCCGTGGTCTTTGTGCACCAGTGATGGAGGGTTGCCTCTGCTGTAAGGGGGGGGAGGAAACATCATAAGCATAGTTATAATTATTTCTCTTACATAAGGGATATGCCCTATAGGAGGCCTAGTTTACCATGGCTATAAATTAATTATAGACAACTTTGTGTGTTGATTTAGGATTGAAAACAGCCACAACTTCATAAAAAATAGACTAATGAGACGCTTGGTTGATTAAACAAGTATGCCCACTCACTAGCAGTGGAGGTGTGTGTGTGTGCGCCCACTCACTAGCAGTGGAGGTGTGTGTGTGTGTGCGCCCACTCACTAGCAGTGGAGGTGTGTGTGTGTGTGTGCGCCCACTCACTAGCAGTGGAGGTGTGTGTGTGTGTGTGCGCGCCCACTCACTAGCAGTGGAGGTGTGTGTGTGTGTGTGTGCGCCCACTCACTAGCAGTGGAGGTGTGTGTGTGTGTGTGTGTGTGCGCGCCCACTAACTAGCAGTGGAGGTGTGTGTGTGTGTGTGTGTGCGCCCACTCACTGGCAGTGGATGTGTGGAGGAGGAGGCGTTGCTGAGGCTTCTCTGCCTCCCTCCACTGACAGACAGTGACTGACTGGAGGAGAGATTATCCATACTCTTGGAGATGGAACCTGGGAGGGAAGGTGGGGATTATTGACTTATGTACAATCTTATCTACCCCCCACACTGCACACTGCACACTGCACACTGCACACTGCACACACCCATGCACACACACAAACTCTTCGTATATATCTTACGCACCACTGTACGGTGGTGGAGTGGGTGGAAGACTGTATGCCTTCTTCACATCACAACCGATATCATAGCATGGTGTTTTGCACATCAGCCGTGCCAGGTCCACTGGAGTGTACCCATCATTGTCTTCTATAGAGAGGTTAGCAGCATAGTGGATCAGAACACTGAGGGAGGAGGGACAGCCCAGTACTGAGGCTCTGTGGGCCGGGGTCTGGCCAAACTGTAGGAGGGGGGAGACGGTTGGTTCTAGAGTATACAGATACAATAATAGTGAGGCTCGAGCTCTGTGGGCCGGGGTCTGGCCAAACTGTAGGAGGGGGGAGACGGTTGGTTCTAGAGTATACAGATACATTGCTTTCATAAAACGATGCATTCTGTAGCTCTTAGGAACCTTTATCACTTGGTCCTGTTAAAGTCTACTATTGTGTGATAGCTGAGCTCCCTAAGAGCTATTGAATATATATTTTAGTTTTGAAATTGGACACTCAAGTCATATGGGCTCTCAAAAGACACACACACACACACACACACACACACACACACACACACACACACACCACACACACACACACCTTGTTCCTAGCGTTGACGGCATTCTCCACTTCCTCCGACAACTGATCAATCAGCCACTTCACGAGGACTCCACTGTCCGAACCAGCCGCGTAGTGCAATACTGAGTTACCATGGCAATCCGTTACTCCTAAATTGGCTTCCCTAAACACAAGAAACTGCGCTAACTTGAGGTGGCCTCGAAAACACGTGATATGTAGAAGAGATTCCTTGTCTTTAGAGAGAGTGTTGGGAGTGGCTTTAGCAGAGTTCGTGGTGGAGGGTGGGTTGAAGTCCAGGACCACTTGTAGTGAAGAGAGGTGGTTGTTGTAGGCAGCAGAGTGTGCGGGTGTGTAGCCCCTCTGTGTGGGTGTGTGTGGTGTGAGAGTGTGTGAGTGTGGGTGGATTGGACAACATAACACTGCAATACTAGTAGGTGTAGGTTCAGAAAGTGAGAAAACAGAACCTTCATTATGTTAAACATTGAGAGTGGGAATCCCCACAATCTAATTATATTGCTATGGCAACGCACCACGTCCCAGATGGTGGGGCAGGCCCCGGTTTTCATGAGCGCCTTGACACACTCCAGGTTACCATGGTAACACGCTTCATGTAGCAGTGTGGTACCCTAAGAAGAAAAAACATAGCAACTTAAAAATTGCATGTCTTGAGATGGAATTTTTTCTGACCTTGATTTTTTTGTTGATGATGTCTGTGTCCTTGAGTAGCTCCAGTAGCTGTTGTTTAGTACCCGAGCCACACACAGTGAGTAGCCGTGCCCTGTGTGGTGTGGGCGGTGTGTGTGTGAGTGGGCGTGATGTGTGTGTGTGTGTGTGTGTGTGTGTGGGGAGGGAGTGCTCTAGCTACAAATACACACACTCGTTTTTCAACTTACAATTTAGCGTCTACTTCAGTTCTCTCCTTGTCTGATCGACCTGTTGTTTTTTGCTGCCCCCGACCGTGACTGGCTTTAATCCGTTCTTTAGATGAGAGATTCTTCATTTCAATTACGTTACTAGCCATTCTGACTGGTAAGATAAGTGGTGATTGGTAGAGAAAGAAATGAAGATATGGTTGTACTAATCTGTGAATGAGAACAGTACATGTCACATTACAGCAAATCATAATTAAAACTATTATTGTATTCCCAACAACACAACAGTGTTAAAGTAGGAACATGTTCAGAGGTTAAGCAAATGATTACTTCATGTGCTTTGCAGCTCCACTGGGGCAATGGGCAATATAGGAAATTGTAGCATCTACTTGAGACAAGTGTAACAGAGTAGTGAAGTGGTTTGTACAACTAACACTAGTTACTCTTATCTCAAGTACAGTCACTCCAGTCACTACAGTGTAGTTGCATTTTACAAATTCCAAATGCAGTATCAAATACTGTTTATACTGCACTTGCTATAATTATAAGCACATTATATAGTACATACATAAAGTTATAAAGGTATAGTAAGGTGTTCTATGTTTCCACTGGCAACACAATCCCCATGGAGGTTAGAGAAGACTTATACTATTAACCACTAAACCCCACAGTGACCTAACTAACTTTAATACTTAACAACTTGCAATAAACATGATGAGGCTTGTACAAAGATCATCATTAATACTGAAACCAGATACTCAGTACAATTACAAGACCACCTATTAAATAACTTGCTGAACTGACTTGCATGTATTCAATTAGTGTTGCAATAGACAGATCAAAAGGTAGAATTGTTTGCAGATATCAATAGATTCCAATAGCCACTAATACTGCACCCAGTATACATATCAACACAAGCTCTAGGAGTGACTGTGCAGCTAGGGTGTGCATGCATGGGAGGAATGGCCTAATAACTACAGTATTTTTTGGAAGGTCCATAACTATTAGTTACAGGGAAATTTCTAGTGTGTGTGGGGTGTGTGTGGGGTGTGTGTGGGGTGTGTGTGTGTGTGTGTGTGTGTGTGTGTGTGTGTGTGTGTGTGTGTGTGTGTGAGTGTGTGTGTGTGTGTGTGTGTGTGGGGTGTGTGTGGGGTGTGTGTGTGTGTGTGTGTGTGTGTGTGTGTGAGTGTGTGTGTGTGTGTGTGTGGTGTGTGTGTGTGTGGTGTGTGTGTGTGTGTGTGTGTGTGTGTGTGTGTGTGTACATGTAGATCTTGTTAGTATTAGCACTTATACAGGAAACAGAGTCACAACCAACTACTGACATACCGTCAGGACACTCTTGATACCACCGTATATAGCGGGTATATTTCGAGGGTATAAATGTTCGCGGTTTTCTCTGATTAAGCTCGCAAACATTTATACCCACGAATGAATATCACATGCATGCATGCTGCAAAAAGGCCGCTATTCCGCAAAAGTTTATACCCTCGAAATATACCTGCTTACAGTACACAGCCAACGCACTACTCATTTATTACAGCGTCACCTACAGGATGTCATACAGGGGGGGAGAATCTGGCTCCAATCCCCCCCCCCTAAAATTTGCATTCAGGTTACTAGTTGTATGACTGAGTGTCCATAGCCGATAAATTAAATGTTACATACTATTAAACAGGTATTGAAATATTAAACTTTTTTTAGGGTTAGGTGTTAACTAGTAAAATGTTCTGGTTACTTTTCAAAAGCACGACCCCCCTCTAATACCTGTATGAGACCCTGACCTAACTCCATTAGTGTTACTATTACAGACCGTTAACAAAAGATGCTCAGGATAACAAAAGCTCATGATTATAATAAAACATAGTGCACCATTAGGCCCAGCACAGACCATAGACACAACTACTAAATCTACCTACACACTTCAATACAAACTAGCTACCAATATATAAAAATAGTGGCAGTAGCAATAATATATTAAATTGTAGTCAAACAAACACACACACACACAAACACTGTTTAAAACTCACTCCTGGTTACTTGGATCTCATTCTTTGCTTCTCTGTCCTAACAGCTTTCAGGGCTTGTCGCCAGATGGTCAGTTTGTTCAGCTTAGCAGAGTCAGCACTACGAAATAATAATGACGTCCATAGATATAAAGCTGTTGTTTTGTTTCTGGTCTAGACCACCACGTCACAAATGATTAATTACAAGTGGGTGTTCAAACTTAACCACAACTACTAAACAAGCACGAAGCTTCATATTATATTTTGTAGAGAAATGGAAGCAAAGAAAGCCAGTGGCAAGGGCTATATCTCGGAGGAGATCCACGCTCATGCCAATAAGATAGAGTCTCCAATCGTGAGTGGACTGCTAGTGGCAGCTAGGAAGGGACAGACATCAGTAGTGCTGGAGGCAATAGCAAAGAGGGGCGGGGCTCACCCCCCTCAGGACACAGTGGACAGGGTAAGCTTACAGTGTATACTCATGCATCAAGAGATGACTCTATGTTCTCTGCTAGGTGGCTAGTAGCTAGGTATATATTACATGTATAATCCTAAATTTCTATAGCTATGATTGACTACACCTTTTTAGCTTATAGCTCACTACTTAAGCTATACTGTTTCCTTTCTATGCAGCATGGTAGGAACTGCCTTCAACTGGCTTGCTTGTACGGCCATTATGAGACTGCTCTGGTGATCCTGCAAAGCAACAAAGTCAACATAAACGCCACCAACAAGGTAAGGATATTCACAGGCTGAGATGTGTACAGCTATCTAATGGGTGATGTCAATATGTTGTGCCAATTGTTTGTTGCCTTAAGTGGTGCAAATGATGTTGTTTGTCAGCTCTCTAATTAACACAAACAATCCTTTCCTTTCCCACTAGCTATATATCCTCCAATTCTCCCACATTCTATCCAGGCTACTCTGTATCACCCACTTTCCTCACTCTTAGTCTCCCCCTTTCTCCCCCACTACCCACCACTCTCTGTCCACTCTTCCCACCTATATCCACCACTCTCTTCCCATTATTCTCCAGAGAGGACTGACAGCTCTTCATGATGCCTGCACGGAGGGTCACACTAGCCTGGCTCTGCTACTGCTATCAATGGGTGCTTCAGTAAAGGCAATCACGAAGGATGGATGGTCTTGTCTCATGTGTGCTTGCTCCAATGGCCACTTCCAGTTGGCTAGCATTCTTATTGCTATCGGATGTGAAATGAATGCCACTACTTCTGTAAGTCTAGAATTCTGATCATTTTGCAGGCTCAATGCTGCGTACAATAATAGTATCCAACCATTCGCTGTATAGTACACACCATGCAGTAGCAGCTATAAGCCTCACTATTGTTTATTATGGATCTTCTGCTATGAAATTACACTGCTGATCTGCTATTAATAATTATTATTATACCTCAGATTGGATTGTCAGCTCTGCACATAGCTGCGTGGAAGGGCCAGTCGGCAGTGGTGACCATGTTGATTCGTAGTGGCACCAACGTTTTGGCAGAAAGTAAAAATGGAAAGACGGCACTTGACTTGGCCCGAGAGGAGAGACAAAGCGAGTGTATCGATGTCCTGCAAGCAGCCGTCTCAAAGGTTTGTTTCTTGTGAGGCTGCATGTATATATTTGAAGAGAAGTAAATCAAGCGGAAAGTGCATGACGTCCCATAATTAAAATGTTGTAGTATATAGTAGTGTTTTAGCATGTAGTCATTACATGTCTGAATTCTTTTTTAACTGATACATAGGAATCAGAGAATCTGGGACTCAGAATATCCGCACTGGAAGGTCAATTGAGGAACTCTCAAGAACAACTGTCGATAGCAGCTACCCAGCACGAGCAAACGCTTGAGAAGGAGCGAGAAATGAACAAAGAAGCTCTTGTCAAGTTGGAGAAGTCAAAAGATCAAGAATTAGACAAATCTAGACAAAAGTTGAAAACTCTCGATGAAAAAGTTAATGAATTGCAAGCTCTTCTAAAGCGATCAATTAATTCACCACCATTGATAATGGAAACATTGGCGACCCCTCCTCCAACAAAAGAAAAGAGAGTAAAGAACAAAGACATATTTGCCGTGGTGAAGAGTGAAGCAAAAAGAAGTGCATCGTATTCAGACTTAGTGTCTATACAAGACAACACAAGTCCCAAAACATCGAAAAAGAACCATAAGCCAGCACAGAAAAAATGCAGCATCGACTCTAGTGCTGAAAGAAGAATTAGCGTTGAGAGACGCTCCATCACGGAACTTGTAACTGAGAGTCTTCTAAACCCCGGCTCAATGGCGGCAATACGACAAGAACTAAAAGCTGATAATCTCACACCGAAAATCCAGCGTAAACTAAAGAACCAAACTAACCAGACTACCACACTTCCATCGCTAAGCAACGGCTCCAGTCCAACTCACCACACTGACAATGTACCTGAGAGCAGTGTTTCCCCTAAGGGGAGTCCTACCACTACAAGGCCTCGATGGACCAATCCGATGCCTTCGCTGAAAGACTCTGCTATTTAAATTAGATAGAGACTATAATTATGCAAAAATTTTATTGTTGTTCGTTCATACAATTATTGTGAGAAAAAAAAGATTGTAGACGCACAATAACAGTATAAAGTGATACGAAGCAAAAATGTCTTTATAGTTCAATTTCAAGTAAGTCTAGAGATGTTCAATTTCAGTAGTAATGTCTAACGGTTTGTTCAATTTCAGTAGTAAATGTGTCTAGAGGTGTTCGATTTCAATAGTAAGTCTTTAGAGTTCGATAGAGTAGTAAATTTGGCAAGTCCAGTTCGTTAGAGAGCAGCGTTATATTCTACAAATTATAGTACAAGGCAATACGATGCTTATAAAAGAAAAATGTTTAGAAAGCGTCGTCATCTGTTTTCAAGGGGATTCTGCTATCTCTTCCGTCAGCTCTGACATCATCGTTGGCGTGGTGATGTTCTGGTCTCTGGAGAGGACATAGGGATAGGTGAGCGGCATGAAGTCGTGGGCGTGAGCCGGGGAGGGGGCAATCGAGTGGGCGGGACTGGGAGAGCTGGCCGAGGAATCACTCGGTGTGAAGGAGGCAACACCTGCAAAGATAGATATCATTTTAATTTACTAGCTGTACTTGTTGATAGCTTTAATTATACACATAATTATACAATATGCTTTTAACTCATAACTGTAACTTACCAGGCAACAAACTTACTAGGCAACTCTTGTTGATAGCCGAGCATGGACGGGTTGAACCACGGCATGCTGGGGTGGATGGATGGCATGGCAACACTGCCTCCGTCCCAGCCTGGGAGCAACTCTCTCTCACGAAATCCTTTAGCAAACGGATTGTTGTTGATTTTGAGCAGAGTGAGCTTAGAATTCTGGTAGGCTGTCACGGTGATAAACTCTGTGGCAGTGAGCACGATGATCGTCTCTGACTCAACAACTCCGATCTTCTTGACTATAACACTCAGCACATATTTATGCATTGTATGGAGGAGAATCTGAACAGGGAAATAACATGTTAATGAAACAACTTGTAGTTATTATACAAATGCCTTCTCTCATAATTAGTGTAGAGCTAATTTATACTAAATAGGAAAAGCTTCTAAAAGTATAGGGAAAAGATTGAGTGCAGTTCAGGTCTTCACAAGGTTTGGTGATGCATACAATTCTACTCAAGATTTAAGGCTGCAATTTTCATCTTAATTAACTGCTTGTTGGTGAGAATGGAGATAGTGGGGACGGAGGGGGGGGAGGGGGGGGGGAGGCAGTAATAAGTTACATTTCCATGCTTTGAGTGAGTGTTGTGGGTGATCTTGCAAGGTTTGAAGCTGATAGGTTTCTTCATCCAGAAGGCACCACTCTTAGGGCTGTTGGGATGGTGATACACTTGGCGAGACTCGTCTTGCACGATCTCCGACTCCCCCATCGGCACCCAACGCATGCCGAGGAATTTGTAGCGGTACTTATCGGCTGCTTTAATTCCTAGGGAGATGGAGTAGTTGGCATTCAGTTCCAAGCCTCTTATACTGACGAGAAGAGATGGGAACATGCGTCTGCAGATCGAGGAGAGAAAGAGAGAGAAGAGGTGATAATCGTGATCACATGTAAGTGGAATTCAATCTATCGACACTTTTAATATGTAAATGAGGAGAAATGCATCCTCACAATTATCACCCAAAAGACCGCCAATACTGTTCAACTATAGATCGCTATTTTATACTACGTATGACTGTATATTATACGATCAGAATGAATTACGGTTCTACTACAATTATTATTATAAAGTAAGGCCGTAAATGCAAATCTTTATACGAATAGGCGACGTACCTTCCAGGCTTAGTAACGATCATCTCGTTACCGACACTGGCGAAGGAATGCCACAAATCTGCTTCCTGGAGACCGATGGTGATGCCCTCCTTGTTGTACGTAGAGTCCTTCCCCATCACCGCCTGGGTACCACTGGCCTCCTGCGACCAGCTGTCTTCCTCAGAGCAGTTTGAACCTGTTGGTGTTACAGGCATTCTCCTAGCTCTGTGGCCAACCAACCTTGCGCTCACCGCTGGAGCATCGAAGTCGACTGGTCTGAAGAGATTTGCGTGCTGCGGGGGAGGACAGTAGCCAGCTCCCGTTGCCATGCGCTTTCTTGGTGGCTCGCTGCCATCTTCACCGCGGGTTCTCATTGCTGAAGCTTGAGAGGAGGAAGGAGGGTAGTAGTAGCCATAGCTGTGCCCACCAGCAGGATAGCTGTAGGGCCTTAAGTATGGAGGGAGCTGGTGAGGGTCGGAGGGAGAATCCATTCTTCAGCTCTGAGAGATGGAGAGAGAGCCCAGAGAGAAGATACTTGAAAATCTGACCCTCACTGTGAGAAGGAGTGAAGATTGGTGTAGTTTATCCTTATTCAAGTGCTGTCAAAAGTGTGAAAGAAACTATTAACCTCTGCATTCCATTCTTCCTGTGACTTTTCTCACCCTTCTCTGTGGCACTACTGTCGCACGCCCTTTCATAGTCAAAGCCAATCACCCTTTAGCTGCACCTCACAGCTTGCCCCAGGGCTAACTGGATAGACAATTTTCTGCTAAACCCTTAATTGCAAGCTGTAAGCTAGTGTGACACAAAACACGTTATAATCGTTGTATGCTGGATTTTTGGTAATTAAATTTTTACTCCTTTTCCCGTAAGGTTATCGTACCTATCAGTAGGTTGTACATATAGGATTGACAGTGCAGTATAGTGTGTGTTTTCAATTATTGCATAAAATTAATGTTGACTCGTGTTTAGACTGCTCTATTTCTACATATAGGTAGTACCAGCAGCACATAGTTAGTACATGTTGAAATTGCTATAATCAAAGACAGCCTTAGTATACCTAATTAAATTTTTACCACTTTTCCAGTAATGTACCTACAGTAACTACATGCATCTACATGCCTATTATAATTATAGGCATATAGTACCAGTACCAGTAGCACATGGTAGTACATGTTAAAATTGCTTGCTATAATCAAGAGACAGCCTTAGTACCCGTTGTGTCATGCCCTTATTGTCAAACTCAGATTAATGAGGCTTAGCTATCACATGTGAATATATACATTATAAGCTCGATCTCTTTGAACAAACAAACAATTGCTATAATTATGATGCATGTACATATTTATACGGAATACTATTAGCTAAGTGTTTCCCCTCAGGGTATACCCACCCTTATACAATTGGCTCTTGTAACCAAAACACTTTCACAAAATCATTCATAAAACAAAATACAGACTAATCATGCAGGCCGGCTAATAATAATATAATCATTGCATTTGTTGGTCCACTAGCAGTGAACACATTACACATGCAGTTTAGCCCTGGCCATGCATACACATCTCTTATCTGGCACATTCACATTAACAGTTGATTGACTTTGAGTACACACTTGCGGTAACCCTCAAGTGGTAGTGAACAATAAAACAACATGACCATAAAGCATATTCATATTTGCCCCACGATAAAGAGCCTGAATTCTGAGGGAGTGAGTTTCAAAGAGTTTGGTTGATGACATGATAGCATCACAATTCACAGTCCTCCCCTCAGATAGGGAGATTCTTTAAACAGGTGGTATCAAACAGACGAATCACTAGAAGTGGGGTAATCCATGGCATGATGAAGCTGAAAGGTTGGTGTATACCTTCCATTTGGTGTATAAACAATGTTATGTTCGGGCACATTTGTAGTGCAAAAGCAACAAAATTTCCTCCAGATTGTTATCAAATCAGATCTGAGTATCCACAACAAAGACACAGTTCCCATACTCAACATAGACGCTATTTTTATCATGAAGATTGCATAAACGGGAGAGCCGCTATTTTCACAGTTACTAGCTGCTGAATTCACACACTTCAAATACTGTATCTCCCATTCTTCTCTGTACCAAAACTCGTAGAAATAGGCACATAACAAGAGTCCCATAGGAATCAAATAGACTGTACAGTAGAGCCCAACACGGACCAAAGTTAAAGCACTTATTTTTGCGATATCTGATTCAGGTTTCTTGGATTTCTGAAGTTTAACGACTCGTGCAAAACACACAACAAGAACGACGGAACATATAACCACAGCAGTCGACAATGGAGCAACAAGAAATGGTAATTCATAGTGCTTTTCAATCCAGCAGGTTTTAACAGTGGCATCTCCGGCAACATGACCCAGTGAGAGTGCTGTCAGAGTGAATACAAGCGGAATGCACCATGCAATTATGTGAAAACATATCTTCCATTTGGTTGACATGTTCGTGGACTTGAGAGATGTTATAAGCCATTGAAGGCTACAAATCACCCACCAAGACCAGGTGCAAAGAATCGAATAATAGAGAACACAGAATAGAATCAAACACAGGGGGTGGTCTTGCGCATTCGTGAGTAGGGCACTCTCGTTATGCTGATTTTTAAATTCCGTATTGCAGATGATAGATTCTTTGCCAATAGTTATCGAAATGACATAGGTTAACGAAGAGATGCCATAGCAAACTGCAATATAGTAGATAGGAGTCTCGAGGTTTGGGATTTTTCTATAGTTGAATATGAAAGTGAGAAAAATAATCACGCACACGAGGAGAGTGATCAAACTGATGATAGTGATCCAAATCAACAGAATCTCTTGCTTCTCCTGGTCAAAATACACACCACTGCAAGGCTCGGTACAATGCTTCACACTTCCGAAATCATAATTACTTGAATTCTGAAGTTTGACAAGGCGTCCGGAGCAATTCACGTTCACTCTATTGACAATAACTCGATTATCTTCGTTCATCGATCTTCCCATCGTGCTGCACGGGTTGGCCTGAGTCCACACACACAGGGAGTCCTGGTAGGAGCTGTAAAGAGTACAGTCGAGTTCATCCGGCCATTCTAGGCCGATCTGACGAAGGGTGGGTATACAGGTTTCTCTCACAGCCGTGCACAACTCTCGGCACGGATGAATTTGTTGAAACTGATTCGGAAAACAGATAGGGTGTGTTGCAGAGCAGAGAAAGTGAGCTAAATATACGGAGCAGCTCGTATGAAATATGGGTGCTATTTTGTTAAAAAATGCTTCGGCTTCTTGCTGTGTCGAGTGATTGAATAAGTTTGGTAGTGATGTCATGTTGTAGCCGACAGTCTTGCAGACGTTGTTTAGTACAGGGAGGCACTGAGCGTTTGGGTTGGGGCTGAAATTGCACGATTGCCCAATAACCACCGAAAGATACGATAATAACGTGGAGAGCAGCACTTGTAACTTGAGCTGCCTCATCTTGTAGCTGTAGCACTGCTAGGTAGGAAATGACAATGTCACATGAGAGCCAGCTATTATAGTAGAGACACAATGCTGCACAATACAGTGTACACTGTTAGTTTAGTTACTAATAAGTATGCATGTCAGCTCTACAACTCACCTAAAGATAAATTGTAGGAGCAATTGATCTTACTCAGTTTTCTTTGCAGGGCAACTTTCACTTCTCTCCAGCTCACTGCAATTAATTTATATTTCACTGTAATTATATCTATAGCTGCTGCACACTACTAGTTATTATGTCTGATAGATATAGCTACTGGGTCTATTAAAGTACATTGAAACTGAGCCAAACCATAATACCACTAATGACAGCATTGTTGTTGATTGCTGGCCCACCTGATGTGTCAATGATGACTCGGACTGCAGAGTATCTCTTTGATGCTGCAATCAGAGGCCTTAATAATGGCGCAGACATATGCACAGTCAAAGCCAAGCGTAGTCAATTGTGTAGGTATCTACAAAAACAACACCATTATATTAGCGCTAGCACTACAGGGCTTCTCAGCTAAAATGGAATTTTGTGGGGCGTGTCTTGTTGTGGTTTTTTATGCTAATTATTACGGAGAAGATTACGGATTTCCGTCTATGAAATCACTTCAATGTCGTAAAACTACTTATGCCAGTAATCTATTGTTGGACACCTCTCTGTAAAACATCTCCGTAATCTAGTGGTCATTCGACCAAGACCACACCCTCTTTAACCCTCAGTAAAAAAAAAAGGGAGTGGCTCCACTAATGAAACCAAAATGGGGGAGTGGCTCTCCTACTACAATGAGCTGAGTACGAGCCTGTTCGAGTGGCCTCATACACAAAGATCAGGAGTCAATGTAGTGGCGATGTTTAAGGTATGTTAGACAAAGCGCTGAGGCTGTGTTAGAGTGATAAGAGGTCGCTAGAGGCCTCGAATTACTCCTAGTCGAATATCGTAGGCTAGCTAGCTGAGGTGCTTGTAAAAATCATGTATACTTTAATAATAGTTTGTCTGTAAAGTTTACTTAGCATATAGCATTGGTTAGTTTGGTTAGTTGGATTGTTATAGTGGTTAGATTGCTATAATGGTGTTAGGTTTACACAGAATATCGTATTTCTGTCCGTTAGCGTACTCGTACTCGTTAGTACAGTGCAGTGTGGAACGTATGCATAGTGTTGTATATAAAGCTATCAATGTAGGTACGAATGTAGTCCTATTGTTGTCTGTGTGTGTGTGTGTGTGTTTGGAGTGTGTCCAGCCACTACGTGCCAAGAGCAAAGCCAGCTATAATGCATTATAGCTCTGTACTCCCCAGCCAATCTATTTCTATTGTCATGGAGATATTTTAGGAGAATTACACTCACACTCACCACTGCCTGTGGCCATATAAAATGCAGTTAGAGCATCATTGCATTGCATTGCATTTATTACGTAAGCTACTTACACACCTCAGCGCTCATGCGAGCGACATGGGCATGCGGTTATATCTGAACACTGCCTGCATGAGTATAAAGCCACTATAATTATAACAACTAAAATACTGGCTTTATGTTAGATACGTGTTAGACACGCTTTAATTAAGCTAAGTTCATTGCTTGCCCAAAATTGGCAGTGGTTTGGGTTTGCCCGACAAAGGCTTTGAATCCTTACCAGTTCTGGCTACAGTCTGCAAATAGTCTAGAGGTGTCAAATACAAAAAGGAAATACAAAAGGAATATCTAAGCTTGCCAAGTACATGTTAGTTAGTTGATTAAAAGCATTTAGTTGGGTTGCATGGAGATGATGTTTCCATCGCCTTGGAGCTGTTGATTGCACAGCTGTTGGCAATTAAGGAATGTATGTAACAATGTCCAGTGGTTTATGACTAAGTCGTGACTAATTACTGTATCCTGTATTACGTGTGCTATCATTAAATTAGTTTATGACACTATTTTTGGATTGCTACATTAAGTGTGTCTGCATGGTTGCTTATAGTTGGTGTCTAGTTGGTGTCTAGGTTGGTAAGGTTGCTTTGCTTATATAGTAGGTTTTCTGAAGTTTGTAAATACAACCTAATTTGCTGTCTCATAATTATTGCTATAATATTATAGTGTATAGCGTTGTGTGTGTAAAGTCACATGGTTTGCATATCTCTACCATTTATGCTATAATAGGCACGTACATGCACATCATAACAAATACAATAATATTATTGATCTCTTCAATTTCCTTTTAATTGCAGTATTAATCAAACTATTGTAAGAGAAGAAATGGCTGAATCAGCAGTTGCCACACCCCCTGTTCCGAAACCTCGTACTAGCCGGCCCACCCCCACACC
Organism: Halichondria panicea; assembly: GCF_963675165.1. NCBI lineage: Eukaryota > Metazoa > Porifera > Demospongiae > Suberitida > Halichondriidae > Halichondria > Halichondria panicea. Next base: position 1,894,801 of record NC_087382.1, on the reverse strand, counting down.
TCCCACTCCCACACTCTCACCACCCACCCCTGCAGAGCACACTGACGGGTAATAGTCATAATTATATTATAGTGTTGGAAATTAGAGCTATACTTTGAGAATCCTTGTACTAGGAACGTCCGATTTCAACTAAAAGTAAAAGTAGCTGTTTGGTAGTAACTTAATACTTATAAACTTAGTTCAAGAGAGACTAATTACAAAATAATAGAGATAATTAACTGGCGATATTTTTGTGCAGAGCTGGTGACTTTGTTAGAGAGTTGAGTCCTGACCCTCCACCTTACTCGTCACTGCTCTCACCCTCCCCCACACAACACACGTGAGTCATACACCCACACCACACACACACACACAACACACGTGAGTCACACACCCGCACCACAGACATACATACGAACTGTATGAACTACAAATTCATTGCTGTGATGTCGTCTGTGTGTATTTGACTGCATGCATGCCCGTAACTCTAGTTGGAATTTCAATATAATTTAGTAGTTCTTTGGAGCTACAAGTGGTGTGTTAGGTCTATGATTGCTTTCTTGCCCGAATCTTGAAGAAAAAGCATGGGCTATATATAGCCGAGTTTTGATAGCTATCTTTGACTTCCCATTAGTCCAGTTGAGATTGTCCAAGTTCACAACTAAAGTGTGCATTTCAATAGCTCGATAACCTCCTCAATCAAACCCCCCTCCAATACACACACACACACTCCCACCTCCCACTCATACCCTCCCACACCCACACACACACAGTGACTCTGATAGCGAGGCGTCACTTTCTGATATCCAAGTGGTAGTACGGAGGAAGAAAACCACACCCACTTCACTGGACGAAGAAGACGATGATTATGAGAACATTGACGCCATTTTAGACGATGAAACGAGAGAAAATGTCCGCCGCTCCAATTACATCAACTGGGTGTATCAGGACACGGACGGAGACGAAGGTCAAAATTCACAGGGGGCGGAAAGATTGGGGCACGATCGGTATGCCCCTTCAATTAAACTGGACCGACATCCAGCACTGAAAAAATCGCAAAGTAATTCTGAAATTGATGCCGACGCTGCAACTGCAGCTGCCCAATTCATTGATGCGTTACGTAGACGTCCTCGAAATAAAGCCCCACCCCCACCCCCTGGGAAGAGAGGTACAAAGGACAAAGGGCAAAGTTCAGCATCACCCTCGAGCGGTCATAAAAGAAGTCACTCTGATCTACACTTGTCGGCGCATTCACAAGAACCTGGACGACTAAATAGACCACACCCACCTGCGGGAGGTCAGAGACTTCCTGGATACCAATCCCCTGGCCAAAAAAGGGGCGTGGCTAAACCACCACCAGTTCCAGCCAATCAAAGATCACCCGAGAACATGAGATACGGTAGAAATTCTCCGCTACTAGGGGTCAGAGGTGGTCCAAAGGAGGCAGCAAATGTTAAACCGAAGAGACACGCCCCACCCCCTCCAACGGCACGTAGAAGTGGCACACCAGAATATGCCATCGTCAACAAACAAAGAACAAGAACGGGAGATCAGGTTAGTGAGTGGGTGTGTGGGTGTGTGTGTATGTGTGGGTGTGTGTGTGTGTGTGTGTATGTGTGTGCGTGCGTGCGTGGGCGGGTGCGGGTGGGTGTGTGTGCGTGCGTGCGTGCGGGTGGGCGGGTGTGTGTGTGTGTGTGTGTGTGTGGGTGCTGTACCATAGGTTAATTAATTACCCAGCCTAAACATGTCATAGACCTATTTTATAGCTACTGGATTGTTTCTGTTTGATATTGGTCAAGTTATGGGCAGTCAAAGATAGTTGCCGAAATGCCTCATAGTGCAAGGCCTTTTTTGTTTTGGTCAAAATATTATTGATCATCATGACTACTTTTGCTTGAAATTTATACTGTGGTCACCCTATAAGCAGCAGACCACCCTCTATAAATTAGTATACAGCCAGGTTAATGGGCCCCCAAAGTCTCTCGATATAGCATGTGTTTGTACCTGTGTTAGCAGGCCACCCTCTATAATACAACCACTGATGGTCTTCCCACAAGGGCCACTCATATATCGTACACTCGTCTATTTAAAAAAAATCTAATAATGAATATGGTGTACATACATCAACTGCAACTATTGTTAACTGTGCCCCCCTACATTCGACCCCCCCCCCCAGTCGGACCCTACCCCCCGGAGATGGAGCAAGACTAGCAGCAATGATAGCGCTGGTCCCCCTAAACCCCTCAGGGCACACAGAGCACAATCCATAGAGGATTTGAGTCAAGTGAGTTAATCACCAGGGTTACATTTGATGTGGTTTACTGGTCCTTTGATGTAGTGGTGTTGGTGTGTTGGACCATGAATATTCATGCACTCCTGGTTGGACTAGTTACAAATCGTAAAAATCAGAGTCGATAGTATCGACTCTGATTTTAGTATTACTATGATGCTGTGTCTAGTCACAAACAGCTGGTTGGTGTGGCTGTGATGCAGGGTGACAGGTGTTGTCTCTGTGGAGGATCATCCTGCTCATAGGGGCCACTATGACCTTTGTATTATTTATTTATTGCAATTAGGCCTCCAATTTAGCCTAGACACAAGTGTATCCAGGCTACTAGCTAGGGGAGGGCCTTCCAAAAATTAAAAATTAACATTACATGTCTTGGTTTGTTTTGACTGACTGGAGCAGTATTATGTCATGCCTGTTATAGGCAAGGCTCTCCGAGAATGAGATGTTTGTGGGAAACAAAAGAATGGGAAGTATGTCTGTGAATATAGTTAATGCTAGTATTCGAGACAGTAGTACAAATTAGAATGGCCATCATAATTATAATTATGCTTGATCAGAGGCATAGTAGCCTCCCTACAGCCCATCTTCAGTACAATAGAAGCCACTAGCCTCAGTGAACTTTGAGACTATGTATGTCTCTGCACATGGCAGCCATAATTATATCTACGGTAGCAGCTAGCTATAGGTAGCAGCTTGTTAGTGCTTTTGAAAGATTTTCTCATGGCAGAGTTGGAGTTTGTGCAGGTAAAAATAACTTTTGATGACAAACTTGAATTCTGGGGTGTTAGTAGGTCTAATAAATGCCTCTCTTGAATTGTAGCCTCTCTCGGACAGTGACCTCCCTCAAATAGTGACCTTCCTTGAATTGTAGTCTCCTTTGCCAGCAAAATGACATTTAGCGTCTGATTAAGCTTATACGGTGTGTAAAACAGCTTTATTCACAGGATTAAATATGCCGTGTAGAGCGGGTCAAAGTTAACATTCATGGTTGAGCAATATTATTTTAGTCAGTTTGTATAGGTTTAATTTCGTGGTTGCTGCTTGCACTGCACAGTTTTTGTTTGGATTAATGCTCTAAATACAAATTATACGAACATTTGCAACATACGAAAGGCAATTAACTATTGTGCGGAGATGGCCTACAGCATTCCTCTCTGATTTAAATGGTTAGTACCATAAGCACATTAAATTAATTATGGTGTAGTAGAAAATGTGTTCGACCATGTCAGTACAGAATCAGGCACCCTCTATTATAAGCCCCTCCAGAGGAAGATAGTCAGGGGGTCAAAATCAATTAATTAATGTATGCATCGATCAATCGATCACCCCCCCCACCATTGTTTAGCTCCTCCCGTTTAATCAATGCTCTTTCAGCTACCATCTTGAATAAGATGAATCCAATTCTATGGTTTTCTGAAAGCTTAGAAAGATACCTTTCAAATGGTACCGGCAATGTTCATATTTACAATTTGCCACTTTATGGGTTATGACAAATTATGGCCCAAGGAAATTTTGGATTTAAACACCTCGATCATTTGAAATTGTTATTAAAGTTATGGCTACAACAACCCCCCGCCACCAAAAGTAAAGTCTACTTCCAGAGGTCTTTAGTTCCACAATTCCAATCGTTTAATTCTTCTTTTAGTACCTCCAATCTCGTACGCACATTCCACACATGTCACAACTAGAGACGTTAGTTGGCACTAATTTTAATACTAATACCTCCATTTCTCCATTTCTCACCCAAAGCAGCGCTATAATTGTAACAGCCAGTCTATAGCTATTGTATATACAGAAAGATGCGTACATAGATAATAAGTATGTACTCTGCTGTACTAAGACCCCCTCCACAAGTTAGGCCCAAACCTCAGGTACGGACAAGCTAACACCTATTGATAGTCAAGTATTTTATTGTTCCTTATACGTATAGAGCTCTTCTAGAGCTACCGGACAGTTCTTCTTGAATTGTGTCACTGTATAGACTCCAGTTACGGGCCCATAAAGGTATATATAGCAACCTGTGTGTAGTCAAGTTGTCGCGAGTATAGTGCTTTTGATATGATTTATTATCTTTTATACATTATCAAAAGTAGTACTTTTGGTATGATGTTTATGCAGTGCATGCAGTGATGTGTATTCAACACACACATTTGCCTATATTGTAGCCTAAATTAGACCTAAGAGTAAACTAGACCTAAGAGGTGGTTATTTTTGTCTAGAGGTGGTTACTTAGTACCAACCACTATCACCACCAGTGGAGCATATCCCTGCATTATGTATTTACTTGTTCAGCTTGACTATAAAGTATTATAAACATTTCTCTCTTTCTCTCTTATGGCAGACTGCTTCCCCGATGCAAGATCGGTCAGTGGGTGTGGCTAATCGCAACTCACTGCTGGATAATATGGACGTGTTCACACTTGAGCTGAGGAAAGGTATGTGATTACTATCAAGTGATGACACAGTATGCCAGGTACTATCAGTTCAACACTCCTATACTCTTGACATACGTTATTGGACATAATTATACGTTGGTCAGATACTATACAGTTGTATATACTGTGATGTTAAAATTGGACTCAAGTTATAGTCTCTCAAAGATAACTCCAACAACTTCATTTTTTCACTCACACACCCACCCAAGCACCCACCCACACACACACACACACACACAGAGCCGCAGGTCAGCTTTGGACTTGTGATAGTGTCTGGTAAAGTACGCAGAAGTACAGGGGAGTCAACTCTCGAGGGCGTCTTTATACAGAAGGTGGTCCCTGATTCACCCGCTGATAACGATGGAAGGTAAAACAACTATTGTGGAACTATTGTCTCAACATTATTTTTACAAGTTATGTACCGTCAAAGTTAATTCCAAAAACAGACCTGATTTAAAAAGCACCCATTTATATTATAGCCCACGCTTTTTATAGAATTTCAGCCCAAAATAAATTACTGATCTAAACAAACCACATCAAAGAGCTAATTACAACTTTTAACTTTGAAATCGGACGTTCCTAAAACATTTGTACGTGTACGTACACATAAACAATGCGTTCATTACTTTATTTTTGTCCTCTCCCCACTTGTAGGATACAGCCGGGAGACATGCTGCTGGAGGTAGGTGGGTGTGGCACAATGGGTGGAGTTCTGAGCGAGACCATTGACATGTTGAAGGAAGCTAGCGAGAGCATTCGACTCAAGATAGCACGACCCGACATGTTGTCGTCTGTGTTCGCAGTAGAGGGTGGAGACGAGGTGTGTGGTATGAGTGGGTGTGGGTATGGATGTGTGGGGGGGGTGTAACGTTTTCAGTTCTGAGAGCTAGCACACATAAATAATAATTATTTTATAAGTGTATATAGTGCTTGTTTTATTGCCTATATAATTATATAATATAGGCACTTTTCATTCACCTGGCGTAAGCACATACACGTATACCCTTTCCTGCCATTCTTAGAATTGTACCCAATGAAGCTTGAATGTTTTCACGTGTACTGTATACGTTATTTAACTGAGGGACTTGCGTACTTGATATTATTAGGAGGTAGCGATGTGTTCCCGTGTATGGATGATGAACACCATAAATTATAACCGGTTATTTTTGAGGAACTAAATTTTCGCGGATTGGTCAAACTAAACATTAATTTTGTTTCGAAGAATAGAGGTTCAAATGACCACACCCCCACTTTCAATACCAGTTTGAGGTCAATCCTCGAAAACCTACTATTTTATGTGTCTCTCTGTATAGCAAACAATCAGTGTTTTCCGTAGTGGAGAGGAGGTGTGTGTGTGTGTATGTGTGTGTGTGGGTGGGTGAGTGAGGGGGAGGAGGAGGGGGAGTATGAGATGTGTAACCCTTTCAATTCTGAACGTAAAACATAACTATTCGTCTTATACCAAGTGTTTCATGTATCATGCTGAGTTGGATGTATCATGCGAAGGCTTGCCTGCTTTTATTGCCTACCTGTCTATATACATGTAGACACTTCTTCTTCTGCCATTGTTAGAAATGGAACCATTATACAATGCATTTGCTGAGCCTTGCGCTGCATGTTCATTGTAACGACAGATATGTTTTTATTGCCTACCAGTCCAGGAACTTTTTCTTCTGCCCAGCTGGCGCAAACACACGCCATTGTTAGAAATGGAACCATTACACAATGCGTTTGCTGAGCCTTGCTCTGCATGTTCATTGTAACGACAGATGTGTTTACATGTATGTGTAGGAGCATTGAGGGACACACCTAGGGACAGTACCTTTGTGCGTGTTATGTAATGTCACAGAGCTAATGTGTGTATATAAGTCAAGGGTTAGTACTAGCATAATCATATCCAACTCTTCTCGTCTATCAAGAAATCACTTCACTTTTTCGAGAATGAAACAAGTCGCTGCAGTAGTATTGTTTTTTGCCGCGGTGCAGTTGGTTGCTTGTCAAAGGGAAATCAATAAAGATTACTGTGCAATTAACCACGCTGCAAATGTTGCCAAACTGGAGTATATTGCTTCCGATTTGAAGAGCCTCGTCTCCAGCCTCAGGCAAGAAATGGACTGCGAAAAGCCAGGCCAACCATTAAACCCTGTGGAATCTTGCAAAGATGTGCCACATTTTAAAGGATCGGGGGAATATTTCATACAACCAAAGTGTAGCAATGACGGGCCGTTCAAAGTGTACTGTGATATGGACTCTGAGGAGAGGTTTCCGAACACACAAGGAGGATGGATGAAGGTAGCCAACCTTGACATGACAGACCTGAACCAGACTTGCCCGGACGGTTTTGCACCGATCACCCGCAATACGAAACCGAAACGATTGTGTGGAAGGCCCAGCACTGTTTCTGCAGGTTGTGTATCCGTGGTGTTCCCCGTGCATGGTGCAGGGTACTCGCAGGTTTGTGGGCGTGTCAAAGCTTATCCGTACGCATCTCCAGATTCTTTCTATCGATTTGATGACAGCGCACATTTGGACAGTCACTACCTCGATGGTGTGAGTATTACACACGGGAGTCAGCCACGTAGTCACATATGGAGTTTTGCTGCTACTTGGAGTAGCAACTACCCAAGTGTCAATATCGGCTGTCCTTGCTCATCCGGTATTTCTAGATCTGTGCCGCCATCATTTGTCGGTGGAGACTATTTCTGTGAAAGTGCACATCGTAACACTTGGGAGCGGACCCTCTACCCTGACAATCCATTATGGGATGGTGTTGGTTGTCTTTCTCCAAGCACTTGCTGTGATTCCCCCAGACTGCCCTGGTTTTGTACGACTCTGTCAAGTGCGACTACCAACGATATCGAGGTGCGGCTGTGTGCAGATCAGGGGATCAACGATGAAGATGTTCCCATCGAGCAGGTTGAGATATTCGTCAACTAAAAGAGGGACAAATTTGTAGTACTTGTATAGTATCATTATAGAAAGTCAATATAGATTTTGTTGAATGTTGAATACCAAATGTTTCTTCTGACTCAGTTTAAGTATTTCGTTTAATGCCGATTTTGTTTCTGTTCTGTGTGTGTTGATTTCATCTCATGATAGTGGTCTGTCATTGCAACTAAACTATATACGCATGACATTGGGACTACTCTATTCTGACCGAAACAAATTCAAAATGAGGTAATTGGCAATTAAGCGTAACTTTAGTTTAAAGGAACAATTTTCAAACTAAAAAAATGACTGTGTAGATAATAGAGAGATCTATCACATGACATGTTTAAATCAGAGGATGATCATTATTTTTGTATATTGTACGGTTGGTTGCTATACCATGCAGGACCAGGGAGAGACAAAAATTACCAGCAATAATTATGTGCATGTGCAGTTAGGGTTGCTATGGCAGATAACTATCATCAGGAGCCCATAAATAAGAGAAGGAGCGGCTAACTTCAACGTATACTCGGGGATCACGTCTCGTAATTGCCGGTGAAACCGCACTTCCTTGTTTGGAAGCGACTATAAGTGCTTGCAAACCGCAGCCCTGTATCGTGTATAACACGTGTAGGGATTCAACCACTTAAGTGACTCTGCATATATGGAAATGCGGTCATAACCACTTACGAAACGTGATCCCCGTAGTCAGCCGCTCCTTCTCTTATTTATGGGCTCCTGCTATCATGATAGGAACATTATCAACAGAGCGGAAACAAAATTGGCGTTAAACAAAATATTTACAAAAATAGACTAACTACAAAATGTTTCCTCTAGTAACTATAACTTTCTACAACTATACTACATGTCATGTCTACAAGTTTGTCCCTAGTTGACGAATATCTCAACCTGCTCGATGGGAACATCTTCATCGTCGAGCCCCTGATCTGCACAGAGCCGCACCTCGATATCGTTAGTAGTCGCGCTTGACAGAGTCGTACAAAACCAGGGCAGTCTGGGGGAATCACAACAAGTGCTTGAATCAAGACAGCCAACACCATCCCAAAATGGATTGTCAGGATAGAGGGCCCGCTCCCAATTGTTACGATGTGCACCTTCACAGAAATAGTCTCCACCGACAAATGATGGCAACAACCCAGAATTTGATGAACAAGGACAGTTGCTACTCCAAGAAGCAGCAAAAGTCCATATGTGGCTACGTGGCTCGCTCCCGTGTGTAATACTCACTCCATCAAGGTAGTGACTGTCCAAATGTACACTGTTGTCATATCGAAAGAAAGCATCTGGAGATCCGTACGGATAAGCTTTGACACGCCCACAAACCTGCGAGTACCCTGCACCATGCACGGGGAACACCACGGATACACAACCTGCAGAAACAGTGCTGGGCCTTCCACATAATCGTTTCGGTTTCGTATTGCGGGTGATCGGTGCAAAACCGTCCGGGCAAGTCTGGTTCAGGTCTGTCATGTCAAGGTTGGCTACCTTCATCCATCCTCCTTGTGTGTTCGGAAACCTCTCCTCAGAGTCCATATCACAATACACTTTGAACGGTCCGTCATTGCTACATTTTGGTTGTATGAAATATTCCCCTGACCCTTTAAAACGTGGCACATCTTTGCAAGATTCCACAGGGTTTAATGGTTGGCCTGGCTTTTCGCAGTCCATTTCTTGCCTGAGGCTGGAGATGAGGCTCTTCAAATCTGAAGCGATATACTCCAGTTTGGCAACATTTGCAGCGTGGTTGATTGCACAGTAATCTTTATTGATCTCCTTTTGACAAGCAACCAAATGCACCGCGGCACAAAACAATACTACTGCAGCGACTTGTTTCATTCTCGAAGAAGTGAAGTGATTTCTTGATAGACGAGAAGAGTTGGATATGATTATGCTAGTACTAACCCTTGACTTATATACACACACTAGCTCTGTGGCATTACATAACACGCATAAAGGTACTGTCCCTAGGTGTGTCCCTCAATTAATGCACTTACATGTTAGCACATCTGTCGTTACCCTCAATGCAAGTAAACACATCTAGGGTTTCATCTAGGAGTAAAATTTTGGGGGGATTTGGGCACACGTAAGCACGCCGCAAGATGTTAGGCCACTCCCACATTAATTGCCCACAACCTCTATTATACTTGTTAGTGCATCGCAGTAGATCTAGTTACATTGCATATCATACATGTATAGACAGTACTAATGTGAGGATGTCATATTCTGCAAACATTTTGGGGGGGAAGGTTCACCTCTGCCCCCCCCCCACCCCACGAAATGAAACCCTGAAACCTGTCATTACAATGGAACAAATGTAAATGGTTTCATTTCTATTCAGGAACAGCTGTGTTTGCACCAGCTGGTATAAACAAAAGAAAAGTGTCTACACACAGGCCGGCAATAAAACAAGCATGCATGCACCTGATACAATTGCTATAAGGGCTGTGGCCATTGGTCCAGGATCCAGCTGTCAATTTTGTTTAATTTCTGTTGTGTAATGCTTATCATGATGTTTTTCTGCCATAGCAACTAATTGCGCATGCGTGACATCGCAAATAATTGGTTTTTATTATAAGGTGTGTTTCATAGCATTATTTGTTTCTCCCTATAGCAACCAATCTACGAGAACAAGATACTACCACCTGCAGAGATGCTGCTCAAACTGCACCAGACTGAAGGGCGTGTCCTAGAGGTGGGTGGGGCTAATAGGGGCGTTCCCAATGTGTGGGTGTGGGTGGGGCTAATGTTTCTTGCAGTCATACATACATTGTGCCTATACTTAATTAATCCTTTTTTGATGGCCCGTACCTTTACTCTATAATAGTTACCAATTTTTAAACTAAAATATATATTTTGTAGCTCAAGGAAAGGTCCATCACATGATGTGTTTACGCTAGCAGAGTAACTTTCATGGTTATTGCATCAGTGCATGGGGTAGAATGTGGGCTCCAAATATTTAGCGGCTGATTTTACTCCAAGCGGGCGGAAATTCACTCGCAACCAGCACTGAAATAAACCGATTTTTAACTGGACACGCATTTTTGTCAGCTATACATGTGGTGCTTCACCTTACACAGCTTGAGATGGATAAAGAGAGAGCAACGATTGAACTACTTGCCCTTAGGGAAGAGGTGATTAATTTTGATCATGTGATATATCCATCTGGACTGAATGTGAATGTTAACCGTGACTATTTTAAGGGTGTGGTAATTGAACGATGGCATAAAGATTCTAGCTAGTCGTTCACGTTCAGCGTTTAGAGCTGATAGGGGCAATCTCTTAAATACGGAATTGTGAATTGCTTTGTCTACACTGTAATTATTAAACTATGCAATGTTTGACTTTTATTCATTGAGTGTTTTCTTGTAGACTCAAAGAGAAAAAGCAGAACTGAACAACCAGCTGGAGAACATGAGACGAGAGGTGTGTGTGTGGTGTGGGCGTGAGTGGGCGTAAGTGTGTTGCGTGAGGAGTAAGGACTGTATTTACATTCCATACTAACCACGAAGCTTGATACATAACTATTGTAACTCAATACAAGTGACCTCCTAAAATCCATATATTTCTCGGCCAATTAGAAAGAGTTACCTAATTGGATAATTAGGTTTATGGTCAACACATTAGTGTTAGAGGCTATATCAAGTGTTTGTCAATTCCTTATATGAAGTTGAACGCACAATAAGCCAGTGTTGACATGCACAAGCATTCTGATGTGGTTTTCCTACATTGTCGTGACTACAAGATATGCTGTATTGTGGCTAAGTTTAATGGTTTCTGTGTACATAGCATCTGTATATAGTAGAATCTTTTTAGTTGAGATTCAACGCATTAGCAGTAGAGCTCTTAGTTATAGAAGCTAGCTGCTAGTACTATAATGGCGGATGTAGCTACTACTAAGTGTCCATTCTGTGACCAATGCTTCGAAAGTGTTGGAAAACATTTACCACGCTGTAAAGAAAGACATGGGAGAGATTATAAACAGTTTCTTGGTACTGCCAAGAAGAAAGTGAGTGAGTGGTTTCAGTTGAGAAGTTGTTTAGGAGTGAGAAGCGAAGCTGCTTGTTTTGGTTATGTGTAGCTATATATAAGTGTGACTGTGTTGTACATGTAGCTACAGTGTGGTTTACACGGGTAGAAACTCTGAAGATTATAACTATTAGTAGATGTGTGAGTCTGTGCGTGTGTGCGTGTGTTCGTGTGCGTGCGTCTGTGTGTGCGTGTGCGTGTGTGTGTGTGCCTGTCGCGTGTCATTGAGAAAACCCACTACAGTTGGATGACACAAAGAGAGAGAGTGAGGTTCGTAGCGGTGAGCTGACCCAGGCACTGGCTAGCGTAACTGTTGGTAGGACAAAGGTAGGCGTGGTCTTAGGGTGGGGGTGTAGTCCAGTCAATACTCACACGTCCTGTTTACCCCCCTTAATAGGCTGAGAGTGAAGTGGAGAAGTTACGCTCGGAAATCAGCACACTTCAAGACAAAGTTAGCACCTATATACTGGCTGACAACACTGCTGTGTGTGTGTGTGTGTGTGTGTGTGTGTGTGTGTGTGTGTGTGTGTGTGTGTGTGTGTGTGTGTGTGTGTGTGTGTGTGTGTGTGTGTGTGTGCGTGTGCTAACAACAGTGCATCCATACTCATCATGTGCTGTATACTAGCAGACTACATCCCCGTTCCCCCGTACTCAGTGAAGGCACTCGTGTGCACGTGCATTTAGTGTAGTTGTATTGGTTGGTGGTGGTGGTAACTACCTCTACACGAGTAACACAACCTCTTAGGCCTAGTTTACTTACCACATGTATGAGATTGAGGATTCAAAATAGCCACTGCTTCTGTATCACTGTATTTCCCCCCTCCTACAGTTGAATGAAGCTAGCGAGATTGAACGAGAGTTACAGGCTCTCAAAGAAAATAACTCTTCACTTGTATCTGAACTAGCCAGAGAAAAACAACTCTCCACTCAACTACAGGAAAGGTATGGTCGTCGTATTTATAATTATGATATCGCTTTTGCGGAGGTTGTATCATAATTATACTTACCTATGTATCTGTTCCCCACTTGTAGGCTGGATATTGCTGAGTCAGCACGAGACAGCGACACCGAGGAGATAGCAAAGCTCTGCAAGAAGTTAGAGACGCAAGAAAAACAGGTGATTAAAAATGTTTGCATTTTTTGAATTGCCGTAATTTTTCACAGATAACTTCACTCAAGTCGGAACTAGAGCAGTTACGCAATACCCGGGTAACTCCTGTACGAGCCGCTCATGTGACTTCTGACCCCTCCCCCCTCGATAAGACGTGCGTCAAGGAGGTCGTCAATGGCAATGGTAGCCATAACAACAACGAGTCGTGTGATAGTGACGATGCTTTCGACAATAGTGTACCTTCACCTGTGACCCCTAGTCCATACTTGGACTTTGTACCATTGGAGGAGAAAGGTCGTAAAGAACGAAAGAAGGATCCTGGCAGCAAGCCAGGTAGAAAACTCTAGTAGTTCTATCAAATTATGTTGATCGAATCATTTCATTATAGAAGCAGGTCAATCATGTCTAAGTGCGTTAATAATCACTGTGCAACGTATCAATCGTATCAGAATTTTTCATTTCGATTTTTTTTCAGTTGCTTAATTTGGCCTGCAAAGAATGTTACACAAAATAATAGTGAAATGGTCTGTCTAAATAAACCACGCAATGTTACATTGGCAATATTGTTCTGTAGCCAAGAAGCCTGAGGAGTGCAGTCAGCCACCTACTGAGGGAGAAGAGGGTGTGGCTAATGCTGATGACCTATCGGATCCTACCGGTGAGATTACGTGTACATGCATGTAACAATTATGGTGTGTTTAGGTCAGCTGTTGATGTCGGGCCCAAATTGTAGTTGTGTCAATAACTTGTGTTGCAAACATCCGATTTCAAAGCTAAAATATGAATTTAGTAGCTATTGGGTGATGTGCTTAGATCACAGTGTATGTACGTATTATTATACGTCAATTAACGCTTTTAACAGCCCCATTAATCATAGAACATTTAATCATTTGTTGTTGCCTCCCCTACAGCGGCCACAATTGCCGAGTTTGATGCTATGACACTAAACGCAAAGCCTCTCAATTCATCCGCTGCAATACACAAATCTCAAGTCGGGCGAAAACTACTCCGAAAAAAACCGTCTCGGCAACATCTAAAAAATATGGGCAGTTCGTTTGATCTTTTGGAGGGTTTACCTGAGATTGAAACTCCGCCCACTACAGAGACTAACGAACAGGGGCCTCCTCATTCTGATAGCAATAGTACCACTGAACAGCCTCCTAGTAGTGTCGAGGAGAACGAGGGAAAAATTATCCTTGGAGAATTATCAACCTCAACTGATATCAATAAAACAGAGACTGTTATTATTCCAGAGGTTCACCATGAAACTCCTCCCCCTCAACCTAAGCCACGCCCACGAGCGAGAGTACGACACATGCCGTCCCTCGATGATAAGAAACCACCACCACCACAGGCCGCACCCAGACACAGAGAACCAACAATTGAGGGGGGTGGTGTACACTCACGAGAGGGGTCACCTCTACCGACGCACAAACCTTTGGTGCCTCCACCAGCACCTGTATCGGCTCAGAAACCTTTAGTGCCTCCACCAACAGCACACAAGCCGTTGGATTCATCCCATGCTACAAGTCAGTCTGCAAATAACAGCCCTCTGTTGAAGAAAAAAGAACCAATACTCCCATCCCCCAAACATTTGCCAAAATCCCCCAAAATGCCCCCCAACGTAGAGCTTAAATTGACTGAGGACAGTGGTGACATCATCCACCCTACAGCACACCCACGTCATTTAATTGAACAGCCACCACAAGAAATCGAAGAAGAATCTATTCCGGCCAAGACAGCTGGATCTGATTCGCCGCCAGTCGTCATAAGAGCTATTTCTGCGCCAGGAAGTCCTGCCAAGGCGAGGCTACCACCACCGGTATCACGAAAACCGAAATCAGGCGAAGATCTCCAACACAATCATGATGGGCAATTGTCTCCAAAACGAAGCATGTCTTTTGATGATGAGCTCGAAGCTAGCCCACGACATAGGAAGAAGATGCCTGCCGGAGCTGTGAACATTATGGGCTTTCTACCAGTGACTACTAAACTCAAACACTTGGAAATAGGAGGGGGAGGTCGGGAAAGAAGCTGCACTGTTTCCACAACTGAGCCGGGAGCACGGGAAAGAGATACTCTTAAACGACAGATTGAAAAACACGAAGCTTCTCCAATCAGTCACACGAAACCAGTCGAAGAGGAGACCATACCTCCTGTACAAGACGAGGACCCGGTAGTCATGGAAACTAAAAAGCTACCTCCAAAAAGACCTCCACTCCCCACGGCAAAAAAGCCGGCTAATAATGTAGAGCAAGTTGATGGACCCTCGTCTGATGATTGGGACAGTGATGCCTCCCCGATGCTAGCTACGAAAATGGAACATCAGAATGAGGCTGGTTTGGACTACAGCTCCGTGCTCAGTTGGACACCAGAGGGGGTGGGATTGTGGATGGATAGGATCGGACTAGGACGCTACCAAAGTGTGTTTGTGGAGAGAGGGGTGGCCGGTGGCGACCTGTTTGATATTGACGGCCACAGCCTTAAGGTGGGTATAATGTTATTGTAATTACATAGCTACTCTCAATTATGGTATGCATCGAGGCGTAGCCGCGCGAGGGAGTTCACTGTGTGTGTGTGTGTGCGTGCGTGCGTGCGTCTGTTGCAGCTGTAACTTCTCAACGGTTGCAATGCGAAGAAATTTAACAGCTTCTATATAGACTCCTAGCCATGCTCGTTCTCTTGATTCGTGGACTTACAAACTAAGCTTCTTTCTCGAGTTATGACTGAAAGGCTGTTGCAGTCTTCAAAATCTTTGTTTTGCACTTGCACTAAAGCGCTAGCTGTTTGTTAGCTACAAGAGTCAGAAAAGGATGCAAGGCAGAAGCAGCCCTTGTGAACTATGACCTCTTTGCAGATCCACCCATTATTATTTTATTGACAGGATCATTGCATTACATTGTAAATGTACATGCTTCTATCACTATTCATTAAGCCACCAGTTATAGACTTCTGTTTTCATTGAGCTCCTCCCCAATCTTGTATTCAATTCATTACTTGATTTATTACGTCTTCTCTAACACTCAATACTTTGAGCGAAGCAAAACATGCCTAGAGGCATTAGCACAGCGCAGCTTGGAACTCATTAGGGTTGTTCGTGATTATATAATGCTAATTGCTTTTTCTGTATGTGTATCTACACAGCATGGTCTGAGATTAGTCAGTGATATCAATCTGTTTCAATCCTAGTAGTGCTAATTTACTGGTTGTGTTTCTGTTCCATTCCAACTAGGGCATGGGTATGGAATCTCACGAAGACAGAAGTGTGTTCAAGCGAGAGCTGAAGAATCTCAAGCCGTTTGCTGACAAGCAGAGAAAAGCGATAGAGAAACAAAAGAAAGAAGAGAAGAAAATTGCTAAAAAGTTAAAGAAAAAATGACATTTGTATAGCCTCAGGCGAGGGTGACTTTCGCTGATTTGTTAGATCAATTTTAGCTCATCATCAGTTTTCGGTTTTTATGATACAGTGTATATGTTGTTGGTATCATCAAAATAAAATTTCAATTCAGATTTGAATAAGGTGGTGTATTACATGGCGGCAGGACCAAGGCCGTAGCAAGCGGCCAGCTAGGCCGCCGCTGGCCTGGTCACATTTTGGCCTGACCACGTTTTGTAGCTAGCTAGGTAGGTAATGGTCTTCATTATTGAAAATTGCTATGATGGTTTCCTGGTAAACATTGTATATAGAAGGCATGCATAATTATGGTGATTATTCGGGATCATGTACCCGTATTAATTAATTCAATTCACAGTAGCTAACTGTTAATCTTTACATAATTATATATGCATGGCGGCCTTATATATGTATATAAATTAAACTTGTCGTGTTTCATATCACTAATTAACAAGTATTCTTCTACGATTTCTAACATGTTTAGCTATAATTATAATTCAAGTTCTACGTATATACCTATAATAATTATAGCTATAATGTGTTCTTGTTGGGTTACTCCCACTTCTCGTTTACTCTTGCCCAATCTGCACAATAAAATTTTGGATGAACAATGATCATACAAACGATAATTGTAACCAAGAGTATCACGAAATAAAGAGATGCCGTAATACTAGAATGTTTTGCGAGCATCAAACATTTGCGAACTTTGCGATGGTTTATCAATTCGCAACAATAAAATCCGCAAAATCTATACACTAGTAATACACACGATCCTTGCCAGAACGCAATAGTTAGATCGCAAGCGGTTAATTTTCTGCTGATTTGGCTCATTCGCAAAGGTTTTTCACCCGCAAAATATTCTAGTAATACGGTATTATAATCTCACTCATTTTTCCAGCAAGGACTGCAGCACTGCTAGCAGTAGCTCATCAACTGTCAGTATAATTATTCACATGTGACAGCAAATTAAATCAATACAGGAGCTTAAAATGCATTAATTTTAACCGACTAAAATTATAATAATGTCACATGCAGTCATGAATTTTATAGTGGGGTGTTGGTGGAAGGTACTTAATAACTTACTTGATTCATCTTGTTGCAGCTGAAGGGCATCAATCAGCTGCTGATAGCCATGGTTACGAATGCCATTCAATTGCTGCCGAGCTTCCTTAGCTGCATGCATGCATTTATACTAAAATACGTACATTATTCCATGTGGGCATGTGCATGGAAATACAAAACATGCGGTTAACCAACTAAAATATAGTTGTGTCACTTTCTCCCTGGTTGGTGGAAGGCACAGCTACTTACCTAGACCATCTAATTCTTGCAGCTGGGCAACTTTTTTCCAAGGCGGAAGTGGTCTAAGTACCCTACGTTGTTGCATCTGAGCCTCCTCGGCATCTGCTTGTAAGTCTACATGTATACAAACATAAAAAAAAAAACCACTAAAACTAAAATAGTGTCACTTTCTCTTAATTAAATTCTTTAGTGATGCTTGTCAGTGCGTATATATAATACTTACCTGAATGATATTGTTGCTGCAGAGCATTCTTCAGCTGATCCAGCTGATAATGATGGCCAGGAGCAGAAGAGGCTAGGGCCAAGAGAGATAGCAGAGTCACAGTGGCAATCACTGAAATCTTCATGATGATATCCAGAGAACAATTTTGCAGTGAATGCATGGTCATAATGCGACCCACAGGCACTTATATATACTCATGCATGCCAGCCAACAGTTAATTACAAGTCATGTTCTTTCAGTGCGGTGGAAGCTATACGCCCTCTTTACTGAGTGCAGAGGTGAGGTAGGGTTGGGTCAATACACATGCACTAGTAAAGGCCTTAGGGTCATTAACCAGTCACATGCAGCTAGTAAAAAGGCCTATAGGGCCATTAACCAGTCACATGCACTACATTATGCATGTGTGATTACCAGTAATAATTTAAATTTTGTTTATGCAACAGTGAGATGGCGCACATTATTTGATCGGCAGCAGGCGTGTGGTTGAACTTCAATGTCTATAGATCTTGGCTAACGGTATAGCATCACAGATAACTGATATTGATTGTTGCATGCATCAGTATAGGCAAGCCCATCAATGCATGACTGTTGTTACTACTCATGACATGGTTGTGATGGTTGAAATGGGAAGTCCATGCACATGGCAGCTGCATGAGGAAGTTCATGGGACGTTGCATGCTTTCTCTGATAATGGGTGGATTGACACCGAGCTTTTCAACGTCTGGTTTAATAACTTATTTCTAAGTTATGCCCCTGCTGTTCGCCCATGCATTGCTGCTATTGATGGATGGACACCGCACACACTATTGACCTGAAACCATCCATCTTGCAGCAAGGCAAACATTTATTCTCTTTATTCTTCCCCCTAATACTACACACCTGTCGCAGCCACTTGATAAGAGGATTTTTGGTCCCCTTAAAATTTAGTCAATTCTGATGAATATTTGTCTCAAAATCTGGGCAAGGTGCTCAGCAGATTCTCACTTATAGCAGTCTGGCATAGGTTCAGGTACTAATGGTATATTGGAAGCTTGGCTAATTGACAAAGAGATCATGACTATTAAGATCGATGACATTTTGGAAGCTAATTTGTCTATTGGACAAGGAAATTGGATCTCATGCATGACTATTGCATGCAGGCATGCATGCATGTGTGGAAAACTAAACTTTGATAGTTTCAGAGGTCAGTGAAGAGGTAATCGAATCATGATCATTACAAACAAAACAGCAAACCACTTATACAATCATGTATGCTCAGCAAAAGAATTATAGGTAATACTGTCAGTAAAAGAACCATCTAGAATAGGTATACAGTCAGCAAAAGTAGAATAAAAAATAGTTCCAGAATATTAAGTGTTAAGTTCGAAACAGCAAACCACCAACGAATAGTGTTAAGTTCCAACCACTGTTACACATGTGTCAGATCCTATATAGCAGACATGGCATGTGTGTGTATAGTTATAAGCATACTCATGCATGGGGCGTGCAAGCAGCATGGCTGTAAAAATTGGAAGAAAATTGACCGGTGCATAAAAATTATAGGCCCTGATAGGCCCTGATCAATTATGCCCTTTTTCACGTATTATTCTATTCTTATAAAAAATCCGATTACTATTCTTATAAAAAATTGATTATTCACCAAAAATGTGAAATTAAGACGTAGACATAAAACACAGCAAACAACAGACCTAACTCAGTGTTATCTTGCTGATTTTTTGCCATGAAAACGTCGTTATGCAAAACTTAATGTAATGATCTTTACCAATGATAAATGATAAATAAATGATGCCAATTTATTTTTACACCTATATAACGTTAAAATTATTCCGAGCATGATTAATCAGGGGTGTACCCATGACCAATGCAACCATGGCAACATATATATATATACCGTATATGCATGCATGTGTAAAGTCTCCCTCCTCTATATAATAGTTAGACACTGTTTTGGAGGTGTCTATGGGATTTAGAAGCCCAAAGGCACTGATTTAGTATCCCGAGCGTAGCAAGGGTACTAAAGTGGCTGAGGGCTTCTAAATCACATGGACACCGACAAAACAGTGTCTAACTCATTTAGATACTAGTGCGCATGCGCAAACTGCTTGACTACAATACAATTACTTGACAACGGACTACTAGGTATACTAAGTAAATTTGCAGGTATACTAAGTCCCATAGTATACCTGCTCTGAGGCACTTTTCCCATGTACTTCCCATGTACTTCCCATGTAGATCTTATCAACTAGTGTCTAACTATGGTTGTTGCCCAGTGAGTGGGCAGATCAAAGCCATCCAGTGCTCTAGCTGTATATGGCATGTTGCATCACTACCATATAGATTGCACTGCATTATATAATGGCATAATGCACTGGGATTATAATGCACTTACAATTGCATGTGTGTAAATGCAGTATATAGATTTTGAGAAAGAAATCTACTTGTCCCGCCTTTTATAGACTACTATACTATATAGGCTTTTCCCAATTATGTAGGACCACCTGTATAGGAAGAAAAAGATCTATATAGAGGACAAATTTATACTGTTCATGACATTGTTTATTTTCCAATTGTTAGAAATCAGTATTGTCAAAAACAGACAGAAAAAAACTTGAATAATAGGTGCAGAGTTTCTTGAATAATAGAGAAGGAAAATTAGTAATAGGCAAAATTGATTGGATAATTAATTAGTAGATTTATTTTTTAAGTCTTTAACAGTTGGGTCCAGCACTACTTCGAGTTTTGGGTGGGCAGGGCTCATCTGTAGAGTCTCAAATTTAATATTAATTTTACACCATGTGTTTCGGTGCTGTAACAGTTAATTTGAAAAAGCCTCATTCAAATGCGTCATTCTTATGTAGAAACACATGCAAATTGATGATCAAATAGGTGATTGAGCGTCTCAAATAAAGAAAGAGGTGTAACGAGAAGTAGTGCTGGACCCAACTGTTAAAGATCGTGCCCCACCCTCAACTAGTTGGAGCATGCAAGACTATACCAACCCACAATCTTGTTTTCAAATTTTTTGTTACTTCAGTGCACATGCTCTTCCAACCCTACTCTTCCCCATTTTTTCACAAAATATTTTTTGCACTTGTACAATTATTATTGAGAACCGTGTTACAATAGTGAAGTTCTCCACGTACACTCTTTCCCGAAAAAAGAAGCTGGTCGAGAACGAAGCATTATTTTGCAAATCAACGAATTAAAATCCAAGAAAACATGACTAGAAGCTTATTCATACTTGCACTTCATTGATCTTTAAGCAACTGTAACAGTCTATGCTTGCGCATGCGCACCGATGCCACCGAAGCATAAAAGAAGCGCATGTAAAGATTCTATTTTGCATTGTGTGTAGATCCAAAACACACATGCAATATAAACAGAATCCCATGCATGCATACATGCTTAACTAAGTCTCTGAGTCTGCAGTAAACACATGCAGTCGGAGTATATTATGAAACACAGTCTTATGAGAAAATGCTTTAACATGATCATGCTATCTTCATGCATGCACGCGCATTCACACTACATTAATATATGCAGCCTGGTCTCGATTGAAGTTTCGTAACTCATATAAGCTATAATTAGTTCATGTCTCTTGCTATAGAACATTTCTTTCTATTGTGTTCTTCACAATTGTTTCTACCAAGTTCAAACAATAATTAGGTGATATAATGCATTGCTCTAAGGTGTTCTACAATTTCTAACGTGTTCTACTATTTGTGTTCTTGTTGGTTTATCGTATTCGGCTGGTTTACTCTTGCCTGCACAAATAAAAGTTTTGATGAAATAGTTATAGTGGATTCAATCATGCATGCATGTTAACAATACTTGTAACCAGTATATCATGCAGCAAAGAGAAATCTCACTCACTCATCCAGCATGGACTGCAGCACTGCTAGCAGTAGCTCATCAACTGCAAGTATATATATAAAAAGTGATTATTCACACGTGACAGCAAAAATTGATTCTCTAATATATCTAACTAACTGTATCATTCTATATAGTGCGTGGTGTTGATGGAAGGTACTTACCTGAGCCATCTTTTTGCATTGGAGCATCTGTCACTAGTGTCTTCTCAGCTGTAGTAAATTATTCTCATGTGATGGCTATACGAAACATATGAACTTAATGGTGTCACTTTCTCATAAATTCTAGTGGTGGTATATTGGTAGAGGGGAGGTACTTACAGGGGCCATCTTTTTGTTCAGTCATAGCATTCTTGTAGTATCCCTGTTCATCAGCATTCTGGTAGTATCCCTGCTCGTCGGCATTCTGGTAGTATCCCTGCTCGTCGGCCTGTTCAGCATTCTGGTAGTATCCCTGTTCATCAGCTTGATAGTATCCCTGCTGCAGGGCATCCATCAGCTGCTTATAATAGCCTTGCTCATGAACAGCTGTATAGTAAATTTGTTCTCATAATTATGACAACTATCGAGTATGTAAACAAACTCTAAAATTAATGGTGTCACTTTCTCACGAATTCTAGTGGTGGTATTGGTAGAGGGGAGGTACTTACAGGGGCCACCTCTTTGTTCAGTCATAGCATTCTTGTAGTATCCCTGTTCATCAGCTTGATAGTATCCCTGCTGCAGGGCATCCATTAGCTGCTTATAATAGCCTTGCTCACGAACAGCTGTATAGTAAATTTGTTTTCATAATTATCGAGTATGCAAACAAACTATAAAATTAATGGTGTCACTTTCTCACGAATTCTAGTGGTGGTATTGGTAGAGGGGAGGTACTTACAGGGGCTATCTCTTTGTTCAGTCATAGCATTCTTATAGTATCCCTGTTCATCAGCTTGATAGTATCCCTGCTGCAGGGCATCCATCAGCTGCTTATAATAGCCTTGCTCACGAACGGCTGTATAGTAAATTTGTTTTCATAATTATGACAACTATCGAGTATGTAAACAAACTATAAAATTAATGGTGTCACTTTCTCACGAATTCTAGTGGTGGTATTGGTAGAGGGGAGGTACTTACAGGGGCCACCTCTTTGTTCAGTCATAGCATTCTTGTAGTATCCCTGTTCATCAGCTTGATAGTATCCCTGCTGCAGGGCATCCATCAGCTGCTTATAATAGCCTTGCTCACGAACAGCTGTATAGTAAATTTGTTTTCATAATTATCGAGTATGCAAACAAACTATAAAATTAATGGTGTCACTTTCTCACGAATTCTAGTGGTGGTATTGGTAGAGGAGAGGTACTTACAGGGGCTACCTCTTTGTTCAGTCATAGCATTCTTGTAGTATCCCTGTTCATCAGCTTGATAGTATCCCTGCTGCAAGGCATCCATCAGCTGCTTATAATAGCCTTGCTCACGAACGGCTGTATAGTAAATTTGCTTTCATAATTATGACAACTATCGAGTATGTAAACAAACTATAAAATAAATGATGTCACTTTCTTGTGCATTATAGTCGTGTTGTTGGTGGAAGGACTTACATGGGCCGCCATCTTGTTGCTTGAGGGCATCCATCAGCTGCTTATAATAGCCTTGCTCACGAACAGCTGTATAGTAAATTTGTTCTCATAATTATATGACAACTATCGAGCATGTAAACAAACTATAAAATGAATGGTGTCACTTTCTTGTGCATTATAGTCGTGTTGTTGGTGGAGGAATGACTTACATGGGCCGCCATCTTGTTGCTGGAGGGCATCCATCAGCTGCTTATAATAGCCTTGCTCACGAACAGCTGTATAGTAAATTTCTTCTCATAATTATATGACAACTATCGAGCATGTAAACAAACTATAAAATGAATGGTGTCACTTTCTTGTGCATTATAGTTGTGTTGTTGGTGGAAGGACTTACATGGGCCGCCATCTTGTTGCTTGAGGGCATCCATCAGCTGCTTATAATAGCCTTGCTCACGAACGGCTGTATAGTAAATTTGTTCTCATAATTATATGACAACTATCGAGTATGTAAACAAACTATAAAATGAATGGTGTCACTTTCTTGTGCATTATAGTTGTGTTGTTGGTGGAAGGACTTACATGGGCCGCCATCTTGTTGCTTGAGGGCATCCATCAGCTGCTTATAATAGCCTTGCTCACGAACATCTGTATAGTAAATTTGTTCTCATAATTATGACAACTATCAAGTATTATAAAATGAATGGTGTCACTTTCTCACGAATTCTAGTGGTGGTGCATATTGGTAGAGGGGAGGTACTTACCGGGGCGACCTTTTTGTTCAGTCATAGCATTCTTGTAGTATCCCTGCTCATCGGCATTCTGGTAGTATCCCTGCTCGTCGGCATTCTGGTAGTATCCCTGTTCATCGGCCTGTTCAACATTCTGGTAGTATCCCTGCTCGTCGGCCTGTTCAGCATTCTTGTAGTATCCCTGTTTCTCGACCTTTCGGTTGCCAACTATAGTCAATTTATTCTCACATGAGGCCAGAACATGTGAACCAACTAAAATTAACAATGTTACTATAGTTCCTTATGAATTCTGCGGTGTAATTAGTGCCTAGGGTATATAATTATACTTGCCTATGTTGTTATCTTTTTGCAGACGATGAGGAGCAGAAGAGGCCAGAGCCAGGAGAGATAGCAGAGCCACAGTGGCAATCACTGAAACCTTCATGATGATAATGATATCCAGAGAACAATTTAACTTGAAATGATGAACAATTGCAGTCAATGTCAATGAGAAAATGTGACCCATTTATATACTCATGATCATGCATGCATGTGCCTGTAAGCAATTATGCATTCTTACCAGGAATGAAATTCATGTGCATGATTCATCCACCCATGCACAGATGTAATTTAACTCTCTACACAGTAATTTGTCGCCACTTAATCAAAATTCTATACAAATGACCACACAGACTGTGAAACTTAATAGTAGATTGCGAGACTAAAACTGATGAGTAATTACCTAATTAATTGTTCTGACTAGAAATTTCCATGCATGTATTCTATAGTAATCTTAGTCTGTAATTTTTGTACACGTGTGTCTTAGCCTCAAGTCCAGGCCGTTCGCTGTTTGAAAAAACTCCTGGTCAAGTTCCAATGTACAGCTTGTCTAATTGGTCCAGGAATTTCTTAGAGCAATAATTGCCCGCAACATGTACTTATATATACCCGCGAATACAGCAGTTTTAAGCACATTTGCAACACATGAACACAAAAATGAAACCACAATGTACTATTGTAGTAAATTACAGTACCAGTCAGTATCTTTCTAACTGTCCGGCCGTGGTGTAGGAACAATGCATGCAGGGGCTACAGGGCCCTCCTTTATATAACACTGCATGCATGCTTGCTGTTTTTTTAGTCTATTTCTGCCCAAACTCAATGGAATCAAAGAATCAAGCTTTCAATTGTATGCAAATACACATGCCTAGAACCAATCCCAGAGCATTCTTTTTGGGGGCGCACTTAATATGTGTGCACACGCGTATCAACTTCTCCTCTAAGCTTTTTCTACTATATCCATGCTGTAAGTGATTAGCCCTCTTCCTACACCACTGCTGTCAACATGTGTTCACATTTCAAAGTGCTATAGGAGTAGGATTTACTGCAGCCCTATATAGCTGCTAGATTTTTAGTACACAGTCAACACTAGGCCAATTTTTGATTTACTGCAAACTACAGTAAAGAAACCACTCAAGTAGATCTAGACTATGTTTACATTGTGGTTTACCATTTGTGTGTGTGTGTGTGTTGCAAAGGTGGATTGCAGTGCAACAGGAAATTGCCAAACAGCAAAGCCTATGAATTTCATTACCAATCATAATTCTAAGCTTGGTTTTCTTGTATTTTTATTACAAAATTTTTTTTTTTTAGCAAGCAGAATAACATCTACTTATTCCTAAATGTATATATATAGGTATGAATCTACAATGGTATGACTCAGCTAGATGAGTTGTACATTGGAACTTGAGGCGTTCTTTCAGACAACGAACGCCCTGGTCTCGAGGCTACGTGTGTTTACTGTTCTCTAAAAGACAAACTGAAGGAAGCTGTGGACTGAGAAACTAGTTTACAACAGAATTCACCGGCACATTTATATACACAAGCTGTCATCTAATTTCACCAGGGCTCTATTTAGTGAAGCTATAACCATGTCCTTATAATAATGAGATAGGAATACTACCTCACAGACTGTTTTAATGGACACTGTATGTAGTGGCAGATCCAGGTGTTAATTCAGTTCATGTACATATACTCATACATCCACAAGGCCTGCGAATGGAGGGAGTCCATGCAATGTTGCTATAATAATAATTATACTGAGCAGTTACGAAGCTTCAACTAATATAAAAAATTGTATCCAAGGCCTGTGAATGGGGTGAATCCTCCATGCACATGAATTGTTTTCTTAGCCATGCACTCTAAAGTGGAAGTGTTAATTCCTTCTGGGAATGTATATGGGGGAGTGTGAATCCGTCTGTGCTTTTACTATGCATGAAATATGATCCAATTGAGGCCTGTGCATGGATGAGATGGCATGCAATGTTGTTAATAGCTACAAAGTGGAGGCTTAATTGTCATGCATGTGCTTTTGTAAATCACGTGAATCCAGTGTTGTTACTTTAATGCTATACGCACTCTAGAAATGTCTTGGATTTCATCTTTAAGGCCTGTGGAGTGAAATTCAATGTTGTTATCATACAGCTGCAAAGTGGAGGCTTGGCTAATTGACAATAAAATTGGATCTCATCCTTCTGTGAATCACTGCATGCATGAGTAAATCCTATTACATTCCATGGGTATAAGCTGAATTTGAATAGGTTTGTTGTGGGATTCTCCTAATACTCATTAAAGGCGGACGTACGTATTTATAGTGATCTAATTATCAATTGTTTCTGCCAGCATAATTTATGCACAGTAAAATGAGTAAATGAATGAAGCCTGAAATTTATAATCACATGTGACTGTCCAATATACTAGCTACTTACACTGTACTACTAGTACAACCTAGGTTGTACATAGGATTGTGACAGTGCTATTGTGTGCATGTGTTTTCAATTATTGCACACATTTTCACTCGTATTTCTGCAAGGAAAGGTCACATCAAGAAACTGACTAGACAGTATAGGAAGAAACATGTATTATAAATTTCATGCTTCGTCATTTACTCGTTTTACTGTGCATAAATTATGCTGGCAGAAACAATTGATAATTAGATCACTATAAATACGTACGTCCGCCTTTAATAAGTATTAGGAGAATCCCACAACTGGTCAAAACACATAGAAGAAATGTGCAGAAATGCCTGCAAGCAGGTTGGTATAATTTACCGACAGTTCTATGGCCACTCGTCACTAGAATGTTTAAGACAACTCTACATCTCCCTTGTGAGATCAAAACTGGAATATGCTGCCCCTGTTTGGGATCCACACCAAAAAACAAATTCTCACAAAATAGAAAAAGTACAAAAGTTTGCCCTTAAAATCTGCACAAAACTTTGGAATATGGACTACGACTCCCTATTAGATACTGTGGACCTACCGTCCCTTTCTACAAGAAGATTGTACCTGAAGCTATCATACCTTTACCAGGTAATAAATGGTAACTTTAAATTCCCTGATCCACCACTGGAAAGAAGAATATGCCCTCTCAATCTAAGAAGCACAAAAATATACAGTTTGAAAGACCAATTTGCAGAACAAATGCATATGCGAACTCTTTTTTCCCAAAAGCAATATCTGTGTGGAATGAATTACCACTGGAGCTGCAGGAAAGTACATCGATTTTGTCATTTAAGAGAAATGTACTCTGTCACTTGCATTAGTATAATATTAGTCTTTATTTTTAATTTGTACTCGCTATTGTAAGTAATATATACAGGGCACACATTAGGTTAGCGTAATATGCTACTAGTGTATCCATGCTTTTTGCAGAATTATTATAAAAAAAAAAAAAACCCATGCATGCATACATGCTTAACTAAGTCTCTGAGTCTACAATAAACACAGTCGGAGTATAATTATTATGAAACATAGTCTCATGAGAAAATGATTTACATGATCATCTGCTATCTTCATGCATGCACGCGCATTCACACTACATTAATATATGCAGCCAGCTGTCTCGATTGAAGATTCGTAACTCATGCATAAGCTATAATTAGTTCATGTCTCTTGCTATAATAATAGAACATTTCTTTCTACAGTGTTCTTCAACAATTGTTTCTACCAAGTTCAAACAATAATAATGTGATATAATGCATTACTCTAACTCAAGGTGTTCTACTATTTGTGTTCTTGTTGATTTATCGTATTCGGCTGGTTTATTCTTGCCTGCATAAATAAAAGTGTTATTGAATTAATAGTTATAGTGGATTTAATCATGCATGCATGTAACAATAATTGTAACCAGTATAATTATCATGCAGCAAAGAGAAATCTCACTCACTCATCCAGCATGGACTGCAGCACTGCTAGCAGTAGCTCATCAACTGCAAGTATATATAGAAAGTGATTATTCATACGTGACAGCAAAAATTGATTCTCTAATATATCTAACTAACTGTATCATTCTATATAGTGCGTGGTGTTGATGGAAGGTACTTACCTGAGCCATCTTTTTGCATCGGAGCATCTGTTCCTGGTGTCTTCTCAGCTGTAATAAATTATTCTCATGTGATGGCTATACGAAACATATGAACTAACTAAAATTAATGGTGTCACTTTCTCACGAATTCTAGTGGTGGTATTGGTAGAGGGGAGGTACTTACTAGGGCCATCTTTTTGTTCAGTCATAGCATTCTTGTAGTATCCCTGTTCATCAGCTTGATAGTATCCCTGCTGCAGATAGCCTTGCTCACGAACGGCTGTATAGTAAATTTGTTTTCATAATTATGACAACTATCGAGTATGTAAACAAACTATAAATTAATGGTGTCACTTTCTCACAAATTCTAGTGGTGGTATATTGGTAGAGGGGAGGTACTTACAGGGGCCATCTCTTTGTTCAGTCATAGCATTCTTGTAGTATCCCTGTTCATCAGCTTGATAGTATCCTTGCAGCAGGGCATCTATCAGCTTCTTATAATAGCCTTGCTCACGAACTGTATTAAATATATTCTCATGTGACGTGACATGACATCAATGGTGTCACATTCTCGTGCATTATAGTCGTGATGTTGGTGGCCTGACTTACCTGGACCGCCATCTTGTTGCTGGAGGGCATCCATCAGCTGCTTATAATAGCCTTGCTCACGAACAGCTGTATAGTAAATTTGTTTTCATAATTATGACAACTATCGAGTATGTAAGCAAACTATAAAATGAATGGTGTCACTTTCTTGTGCATTATAGTCGTGTTGTTAGTGGAATGACTTACCTGGGCCGCCATCTTGTTGCTTGAGGGCATCCATCAGCTGCTTATAATAGCCTTGCTCACGAACGGCTGTATAGTAAATTTGTTTTCATAATTATGACAACTATCGAGTATGTAAACAAACTATAAATTAATGGTGTCACTTTCTCACAAATTCTAGTGGTGGTATATTGGTAGAGGGGAGGTACTTACAGGGGCCATCTCTTTGTTCAGTCATAGCATTCTTGTAGTATCCCTGTTCATCAGCTTGATAGTATCCTTGCAGCAGGGCATCTATCAGCTTCTTATAATAGCCTTGCTCACGAACTGTATTAAATATATTCTCATGTGACGTGACATGACATCAATGGTGTCACATTCTCGTGCATTATAGTCGTGATGTTGGTGGCCTGACTTACCTGGACCGCCATCTTGTTGCTGGAGGGCATCCATCAGCTGCTTATAATAGCCTTGCTCACGAACGGCTGTATAGTAAATTTGTTTTCATAATTATGACAACTATCGAGTATGTAAGCAAACTATAAAATGAATGGTGTCACTTTCTTGTGCATTATAGTCGTGTTGTTAGTGGAAGGACTTACCTGGGCCACCATCTTGTTGCTTGAGGGCATCCATCAGCTGCTTATAATAGCCTTGCTCACGAACGGCTGTATAGTAAATTTGTTTTCATAATTATGACAACTATCGAGTATGTAAACAAACTATAAATTAATGGTGTTACTTTCTCACGAATTCTAGTGGTGGTATTGGTAGAGGGGAGGTACTTACAGGGGCCATCTCTTTGTTCAGTCATAGCATTCTTGTAGTATCCCTGTTCATCAGCTTGATAGTATCCTTGCAGCAGGGCATCCATCAGCTTCTTATAATAGCCTTGCTCACGAACTGTATTAAATATATTCTCATGTGACATGACATCAATGGTGTCACATTCTCGTGCATTATAGTCGTGTTGTTAGTGGAATGACTTACCTGGGCCGCCATCTTGTTGCTTGAGGGCATCCATCAACTGCTTATAATAGCCTTGCTCACGAACGGCTGTATAGTAAATTTGTTTTCATAATTATGACAACTATCGAGTGTATAAATTAATGGTGTCACTTTCTCACGAATTCTAGTGGTGGTATTGGTAGAGGGGAGGTACTTACAGGGGCCATCTCTTTGTTCGGTCATAGCATTCTTGTAGTATCCCTGTTCATCAGCTTGATAGTATCCTTGCAGCAGGGCATCCATCAGCTTCTTATAATAGCCTTGCTCACGAACTGTATTAAATATATTCTCATGTGACATGACATCAATGGTGTCACATTCTCATGCATTATAGTCGTGATGTTAGTGGAATGACTTACCTGGGCCGCCATCTTGTTGCTTGAGGGCATCCATCAACTGCTTATAATAGCCTTGCTCACGAACGGCTGTATAGTAAATTTGTTTTCATAATTATGACAACTATCGAGTGTATAAATTAATGGTGTCACTTTCTCACGAATTCTAGTGGTGCATGTTGGTAGAGGAGAGGTACTTACCGGGGCCATCTTTTTGTTCAGTCATAGCATTCTTGTAGTATCCCTGCTCATCGGCATTCTGGTAGTATCCCTGCTTGTCGGCATTCTGGTAGTATCCCTGCTCATCGGCCTGTTCAACATTCTGGTAGTATCCCTGCTCATCGGCCTGTTCAACATTCTGGTAGTATCCCTGTTCATCGGCCTGTTCAGCATTCTTGTAGTATCCCTGTTTCTCGACCTTTCGGTTGCCAACTATAGTCAATTTATTCTCACATGAGGCCAGAACATGTGAACCAACGAAAATTAACAATGTTACTATAGTTCCTTATGAATTCAGCGGTGTAATTAGTGCCTAGGGTATATGATTATACTTGCCTATGTTGTTATCTTTTTGCAGACGATGAGGAGCAGAAGAGGCCAGAGCCAGGAGAGATAGCAGAGCCACAGTGGCAATCACTGAAACCTTCATGATGATAATTATATCCAGAAAACAACTTGAAATGATGAACAATTGCAGTCGATGTCAATGAGAAAATGTGACCCACTTATATACTCATAATCATGCATGCATGTGCCTGTAAGCAATTATGCATTCTTACCAGGAATGAACTGCATGGATTCATGGAACCACCACAGATGTAATTTAACTCCTACACAGTAATTTGTTGCCACTTAATCAAATTCTATACGATAACCACACAGACTGTGATAGATTGCGAGACTAACTGATTAAGTTACCGTAATTACTTAGATTAATTGTTCTAGAACTTTCCATGCATGTATTTTTAGTCTGTAATTTTTGTAAACACGTGTGTCTTAGCCTCGAGACCAGGCCGTTCGCTGTTTGAACAAACGCCTGAAGTTCCAATGTACAGCTCGTCTAATTGGTCCATGTACTTATACCCGTGAATACAGCAGTTTTAAGCACCTTAATTTGCAACACATGAACACAAAAATGAAACCACTGCAATGTACTATTGTAGTAAATTACAGTACCAGTCAGTATCTTTCTAACTGTCCGGCCTATCGATCCAGTAGTGTAGGAACAATGCAGGGGCTGCAGGGCTCCCCTTTATATATAACACTGCATGCATGCTTGCTGTTTTTTTAGTCTATTTCTGCCCAAGCCAAAGAATCAAGCTTTCAATTGTACGCAAATACACATGCCTAGAACCAATCCCAGAGCACTTTTTGGGGGCGCACTTAATATGTGCGCACACGCATATCAACTTCTCCTCTAAGCTTTTCTACTATATCCATGCTGTAAGTGATTATAGCCCTCTTCCTACACCACTGCTGTCAACATGTTCACATTTCAAAGTGCTAGGAGTAGGATTTACTGCAGCTATATAGCTGCTAGATTTATAGTACACAGTCAACACTATAGGCCAATTTTTGATTTGATACTGCAAAACTTAAAGAAACCTCAAGTAGTCCATGTTTACATTGTGGGTTAACATAATTATTAATTGTGGTTTTTACCATTTGTGTGGGCAGGGTGTGTGTGTGTGTGTGTGTGTGTGTGTGTGTGTGTGTGTGTGTGTGTGTGTGTGTGTGTTGCAAAGGTGGATTGCAGTGCACTTGCAACAGGAAATTGCCAAACAGCAAAACCACCAGATATGAATTTCATTACCAATAATAATTCTAAGCTCAGCTTGCACTTTTATTACTACGATTTTTTTAGCAGAATCTCATTGAACATCTATACTTATTCCTAAACGTATATAATATATAGGTATGAGCAAATTGGATCTACAAGCTGAGGGGAATTAAAGCCCAAAAAGGTGCTCAGTCACACATCTCTCTGCGATTATATAGATATTCTCAGGGCACTCCTATTAGTCTCACTCATACAGAGTATAGATAGCATTTCTTGAAAATTTTATAGTAGTCTATGAACATAGAGAAATGCATGAAATGCATTTAAGATAATGCTTGACTGACTGTATATACAGTGTACAAATGTCATGCATGTAAATTACATTCTTTGGGGGGGGGGGGGAGGGAGCATGCCTCCTAGAGAAAAATTGGTTGTTATTTCAGTTGGCTTTATGCTTTCTACCTGTAATAAAGAACTCTTGGAAAAATTTAATAATGATACAGTCTGTATTCATAATAATTGTGGTTTTGCTGTTTCTGGTGCAATCCACTGTACATGTATCAATAATTATGATGCTGTAAACGCATGCACACCCCTGTAGTATTGTTGTGTTTGGGGTTACCGCAATCATGTTCACAACTACTAGAGCATAACCACTTGCTGACTCAGCTAGATGAGTTGTACATTGGAACTTGAGGCGTTCTTTCAGACAACGAACGCCCTGGTCTCGAGGCTACGTGTGTTTACTGTACTCTAAAAGACAAACTGAAGGAAGCTGTGGACTGAGAAACTAGTTTACAACAGGATTCACAATGCACATTTATACACAAGCTGTGATCTAATTCACCAGGGCTCTATTTTAGTGAAGCTAACCATGTCCTTATAATAATGAGATAGGAATAACCTCACAGACTGTTTTAATGGACACTGTATGTAGTGGCAGATCCAGGCGTTAATTCAGTTCATGTACATATACAATGCAATCATACATCCACAAGGCCTGCGAATGGAGGGAATTCGTTCTCAGCCATACACTCTAAAGTAGAAGTGTCCAATAAATCTGGGAATCCATAAAGTCTGTGTTTTTACTACCCATGAAATATGATCCCAAGGCCTGTGGAGGAGATGAATACCCATGTATGAATTTTTGTTCTCAGCCATGCACTCTAAAGTGGAAGTGTCCAATAAATCTGAGAATGTGTGGTGAATCCATAAATTCTGTAGTTTTATTACCCATGAAATATGATCAAAGGCCTGTAAATGGGGTGAATCCATGCATGAATTGTTTTCTCAACCATGCACCTCTAAATTAAAAGTGGATGGAAGTATATTGATTCCTTCTGGGAATGTATATGGGAGTGTGAATCCATGAAATATGATCCAAGGATGAGGTGAATATGTTCTCAGCCATGCACTCTAAAGTGGTAGTGTAAAACCTAGCATAAAACCACAATGTACTATTGTAGTAAATTGCATGTGGTTACTCAAATGGGAGACCATCTGCAGTGACTGTGGTGTGCTAAAAGTAGGAACCAGGCCCCTAACACTGCATGCTTGCTTTTTACACAAGCTCAATTGAATCAAAGAATCAAGCTTTTTATTGTACACAAATACACCAATCAATCCTAGAGCATGTAAAATTAATATATTTTTTAGGGGACTACCCTAAGACCCCCTTGCAGGTGCACTTTATTATGTGTGCACATGCGTATCAGCTCCCCTTCTAAACTTTTTCCATGCTCTCTAAGTGATAACTCTCTTCCTTACGCAACTGCTGTCACTACTGTCAATAATCATGTTCACATTTCTCAAATTGCTAGTTATTTTTTTCTGTGTGATATGAGATAGACCAAGTACACACCTCAGCTCTGGTACACCATTCTCCATCTCACATCTGTGGAGTAGGTCTTATTACTGCAACCATGTATACCTATAGTTGTTGTATTAGTACACTGGCCAATTTTGATTTGATGCTGCAAATTAGTAAAGAAACCACTCAAGGATAGCCTGCATGTAGTCCATGTTTACATTGTGGGTTTCATTGTGGTTTACCCATTTGTGTGTGTGTGTTGCAAAGGTGTTAAAAATGCTGTAATTCCTTCTGGGGAGTGTGAATCCGTCTGTGCTTTTACTACACATGAAATATGATCCAATTAAGGCCTGTGCATGGATGAGATGGCATGCAATGTTGTTAATAGAGCTACAAAGTGGAGGAATCACTATACATGAGTGATCCAGTGGTGTTACTTTAATTCTACAGTATCTTAACAGCTAGGATTCTATCCAGTGTGGGGGATAGGGGGGGGTTAGAGGGTGCTTCTCCCTCAAACACTTTAGCTTCCCACCAGT
Organism: Halichondria panicea; assembly: GCF_963675165.1. Taxonomy (NCBI): domain Eukaryota; kingdom Metazoa; phylum Porifera; class Demospongiae; order Suberitida; family Halichondriidae; genus Halichondria; species Halichondria panicea. Next base: position 1,860,328 of record NC_087382.1, on the reverse strand, counting down.
CTGCACATCGTAAAAACAGTCCATCTTCTGTCACCTATTTTCCACTTCACCACGTCCATGCAGTGTAATAAGTATACTGACTATGTACTATTGTTGATTTGTAACTGCAATGGTGATCATCACCTTAATTTTATCATCCATGGTGAAGGTTACTATAGCAGTCCTTATAAGCAACTTTAACTTGTCACTAGTTCACAGTTAACTATAATTCACCATTCAATGTTGTGGCTTGTAGAGGTGCACGATTTGCATGCTTGTAGCTGTGCACCGTCTAAGAAGCTCCTAATTTAAGAATTATACTCCTGTGCATGTGTATAGTAGTCAGTAAAATTTATCTGTATCCTACTACAGGGCTACAATGACGAAACCAAGGAGAAATGGTAAATTTGCACTTAATTTGCACACTAGTTTTTATTATAGCTCTTATGTACAGTGTACGTCCAATAATTAATTACAACCTTTTATTTTGTTCATCAACAATTAGCAGTATCGGACAAAACTGTAAATTGACCTTTCCCTGACAACTCTCACAGCCTCCTGCCCTTCAACAGGGGATTGTGAGTGTTAGCCGTAACAGCAATAGGTGTATCCTCAGGCTCTTTAGAATCATCCATAAATAGTACTTTAAGTTCGTCTGACATACAACACTGAAATGTGTGTGCATGTTCTACTTACATAGTCCCCAATACACATGCATGCATGTGCGTGCTCTGGCCCAGATTAAGTGCCAGGTGTCGTGTAAATGGGGCTATTAGCCCGACACCTATCCGGGTCGAATCCAGATTTTTTCGAGTAATGGGCACACTAATTGCATTTGCAATACGAGAACACCACTAATTGCATTTGTGCAAACATTGAATTGGCTGATAGGAAGCTACTTCTATAGGAACACCCACAAACATGTATCTAACATGCATGCATGTAGTTGACTTCTCAGAATTAGTTACTCACAGCTAAACCGGCGGCGCCCGACTACCGTTTTGCATTGCACAAGTCACCAACATGCATGCACTACTTGTACACCTCTATACCTCTAGTTCTGAGCCACAGCCTATAGAAACACGGAGCAAGAATTGGATTGCATTGTTTCAGGCCTCGTTCACATCTGAAAACTGACTGCACATGCAGCTACGTAGTTTCTAAAAAGCCTATTCTTTTGTATGATGAAATAAGTAGCTTAGACTGCTAGCTAGCTCAGTTCAATATGACAATAGCACAAAACATGTCAATAGAACAGTCAGATTTTTTATGAGCAATGCATGCATGGGTATATGTCTTGGATTTCATCTTTCTGTGAATGTATATATGGGGGGAGTGAATCTACAAGCATGTACTATATGCAATGAGCCTGTGGAGTGTAATTCAATCATGCATGCAATGTTGTTACCATACAGCTGCAAAGTGGAGGCTTGGCTAATGACAATAAAATTGGATCTTATCTTTTCTGTGAATCACTGCATGCACGAGTAAATCCTTTTATATTTCATGGGTATATATATAAGCTGAACTTAATTGTTGTGGGATTCTCCTAATACTATATTTTTATTATTAAAGGCGGACGTACGTATTTATAGTGATCTAATTATCAATTGTTTCTGCAAAATGCAGATCAAAATCGCAAATCAAACTGTATACCAGAGTTGTTCAAAATGGTATTCATGCAAGTGCGCAGTAAAGTAACTCAATCATAAGTGTGAACCATTTCACTGTTAGACACACTATTATAGTAAGCGGATAAAATTCAAATGCATGCAATTGTATACTATCATGGATCCATGCAGTCTGCATGCATGTGCATGTGGCCTGCTTTTACTTGGAATTCTGTTTTTGCTAATAATGGTCATGCTATAATGCATGTGCATGGTTACCCCTTTACAGGTCAAGTTGTTGTAAATTGTACAACAAAAAGCTAGGGAAGGGAGCGTGATATATCAACTAGTCAATGCATGTTGCATGATATTTGATTCTGTGGTAGATTGCATGGATGGTGTCATGAATGCGATTACCCTATCCTTGAAGTTCTGCTGAACTGTTCAATTAGGGCACTTGAAAAAAGGTTTACAAATGCAAACTAAAAGTGACAGAACTTTTCCAGGTTCCTTGCGATAGCCCGGGAAAGGGTTATTATATACTACTCATGCATGGGATGGTTGTAAACTGGAAGCTTCCAATGAAACATGATCCAAGACCTGTGCATGAATGTGGTGATAATACTAGCCTCGATCCCAGGCCGAGTTTTCGCTTTTATAAAAGCGAAAACTCGGCCTGGGATCGAGGCTAGTGATAATACATGCCATGTTGTTACCAGCTGCAAACTAGAGTCTTGGCTAATTGAGTCAGGCATGAAATTCGATCTAATAGCTTCCGATCCAAGACCTGTGAATGTGGTGAATAATGATGCCATCATGTTGTTACCAGCTGCAAACTAGAGGCTTGGCTAATTGACATGAAATTCGATCTAATCTTTCTGTGAATCATTGCAGTAGTGATGATGACTTATCGAGTGAAAACATCCAGCTTTATCTTTATACATGCAGTTCAGTCTGTCATTGCCGAAATTTCCAAAGCATAATTTTATGCACAGTAAAGGGGGTAAATGCACGCATGAATGAATCTAAAACTACATGGACTGTTCAATACACTATAGCTACCTATAAACCTAGTAGGAGTTCTGCTGGGCGCTGTTCTTTGAGTGGCAGCGGCTTGGGCAGGAATTGATCTCCATAGGATGTTGTACTGGCCATTGCTTGACAGAGAGAGCTCTGCTGTTCAAAATGAACGTCCAAAGGCTTGCAACTCTTAGAGGGCCTCACTGTCATCTGGTTAATTTGTTTGCTCAATAATATTATCGTGATTAATTAATTAACGCAATGTAATTGAATGCTAATAGTTTGCAGCTATATGGTAATGGTTACGTTTGACAAACGAACAATGTAGCCAGGTATG